>NC_041393.1:747772245-747823672 GCF_002162155.2 Triticum dicoccoides | reverse complement strand
CGGACGCGCGGCCGACGAGGCGTGGGCGCGGACGCGGGAAGCCAGGGGGCGCGGCGGACAGGGCGTGGCGCGCGCGGCGGACAGGCAGGGGAGGTGCACACCGGCGAGGAGCCCGGTCCTTCTCCTCCCCCGTCCGCTGATGATCACCAGCACCCCGCTCGTCCTCGTCGCCCCCGCTTATCGCCTCCTGAGGGCGCGACGAGTGGAAAAATTCCCGCCCCCAGGCTAAAGTTCTCGCCGGCAGCCCCCCAGGAGGCGAAAAAAATGCCTCCTGGGGGGCTCAACGGCTGGAGATGCCTTAACCCCCCGATCTCCTTTTCCCTCTCATCTAATCGTTATCGTGTTTTTTTGTCAGTACCTGTGATGACGTGGCTATCGCGAGGAGGCGCCCTTGATGCGCAGCTGAATGGTTTTAATTCCCTGAAACTTAGTTTAATCTCTCCAACACATGGGCCGAGCTGGGCCACTCCAAGGACGCAGCCAACCAAACAGGCCTATTTGTTGCCAGCTAATTAGTCCCACCTCGCCTTTTTCAATTTAATTCCACCGATTTATATAGGACTATGAGTTGTATGACAATCAACAAAGAGCCTGCAGGATTAACTAACGCAGGATGAGATGTGGGTTGGCGCTGTGGTTGCACGATACACGAAAATAGAGGGTCATGAGAAAAATTAAAGAAAAAAGGAGTCGATGCTCCTAAAGGAAGGAGTCGCTCCTGAGAAAGGAAACACGCATGAGAATTAAGAGGAATGAGAAAAGAAGGAAAGTGAAAGGACATTATATATGCTAATTGCATATAAAAGAAGGAGTCGCTGCTCCTATTTTTTTTTTAGAAAAGGAGGATGACCCCCGGCCTCTGCATCTGGGCGATGCATACGGCCACTTTATTAATTATTCTCACAAGACCTTACAAAGTCATACAACAGTAAGACTAAAGCCACGGTCTAAGCAACAAACTGTCGCTACACCTATCCAGTTGATGAAGGGGCGCAGATAGCCTAGGCCTAATACCAAACAGACATCGCAGCCAAGCCTAACATCTAAGACCTGAGACCCCAACCTAGCCACTTGCCGGGTCTGGGGCACACACTGGTCCGGCGTGCTCTCAGAGGCCGCCGCCGCCAACTGCCACCGCTCCATCTTCAGAACTGTACTGATGCATCAACCTTGCTCGGCCCAGCTATCGTCGACGCCACCATGGCGCCCAACGTCACCTCCTCCCTGCGCGCAAACAGCTGTACACGTCGCGGTCGCCACTGATACACCTCAGCGCCATGCTGCCACGTACCATCAGCCGACACAGCTTGAAGCCCTTGGAGGATTTGTCGTGCGTAGCACCTGCCGACCAGGCATGACCAAGCTTAGCACCTGTCGGTCAGGCATGACTTGACATCTCCACCGAAGCTCCGTGCAAGACGAAGCCGCTCCACCTCCTGCCTCTGACTTCCAGCGCTGCTCCATGAAACGACGCTCCCAAGAGAGAAACGGCACCGCAGTGCCGCCATCGTCCGGTATGGAACACCAGATCCTAGGGTTTCCCCCGGAGCAATACGAGTGGGTCGACGGTAGTCACATGACGATGCCTTCATCAAGGTAACGACGTGGAACGCCGCCATTGCCCGCCGTCGGCTCGGTTTTCACCGGCAACTACGTCTCCCCGACTCGCAGCTGGTGCCAGATGACGGATCCCGAGATCGAAACACCCAGCCTCAGGCCGACCACCTCTGACGGAAGAGATGACCACCACCGCCGGCTGCACTGGTCAGAACAGATCTGATCGGAGGTGCCGCCGACGAGACCACCAGGCCCTCCACGCCGCCGTCGCCGATCTGAAGGCAGCATGCACGCCGCCGCAGCCAAGCCGGCCGCCGTCAACCGCAGCCGCCGCCGCCGCCCGAAGGGCCATCCGCAGCGCCCGCAGCCCTGGCCTCCGCCGCGCCAAGCCGTCGCCGTCCGAGGACGGGCCGGCCTCCCGCCGCCTGCCGCCGTCCGCCGCGCCGCAGATCCCAGATCGGTCGCGCCACCACACGCCTTGGGGTCCTCCCCACCCCGAAGATGCGCGAGAGAGGAGATCCCCCCCCACCGCCGTTGGCCCCCGGGCTTAGCCCGGCGGCGTCTTCCGGCGGCGGCGGAGGGAGGGGAGGAGGGAGTTTGTGGTGGCGGCGGCGGCTAGGTTTCTAGCCGCCCGAGTTGCCCCAGGAGGAGGACGACGCGGGCGTTCTTTTCTCAAGCGTGTGTCTTCCAGGAGGAGGGTTTTTTAAAAGGGGAAAATTTCACTTCCCCGGCCTCTGCACCAACTAGGGATGCATACGACCATTTTAATATGAGTACCAAGATAAACATGGTCCTCAAAAAAAATTTTAAATGAGTATCAAGATATTTTTTGATGAGTGGTTCCACCACACACCAAACTTGATCCTCAATAAATGGGGAAAAACCCCTATGCATCACCTGTCAATTCTAGGAATTGAACTCGGGTCGTTAGGCTGCACAACCGCATGCCCAACCACTGAGCCAAGGCTCTTTTTGCACGACAAATAAAGAATGAAGGAGAAAGAGAGAGAGAGAGAGAAAGAGAAAGAGAGTTAAATGAGAATTAATAAGGACGGAGAAATAATAGAAAGAGAGATTGATTGTTTTTTGGTACACGGACATTGGATGTGTAACATGTGATCATGCAGTTAGACATATTTTTTGCTATACTACACGGATATGGATGTGTAACGTGTGATCATCCAACCGCCTGAATCGGTAGCTTTGCTAGCTTAAAAATACGAGTGATCGGTCTACAATTTTATTGTGCCTTCAGCTATTTCATCGGCTAGGACACATACGTTCAGTCTTTATCGCCCAACGGGGCCGTAGTTGCCTATCGCACGTCCTGATCTGATGCGGCCGGGGTGCATCTTTTGAATCTCATTATCCCAACTCATTAACATAAAAAGGTAACAATTTTGATGGTGTACATTTTGTTACCTTTGTACCCATCATCCATATAATTACAATGCCGATGTGACTAAAGTTCAATAGTGCCTCAATGGCATTCATGACCTCTCGACATGGAGACTAAATAGCTTAAATGACGGTGGGTCGAGTCTCGTCCGTCGCTCGACTGGACCAAGCCATAAGTTTCATCGTCACACGCGTTGGCCGAACTGACATGGCTCACATTTTACTAAAACGATGAGCAGAGGAGCAGCAAAAAAAACTTTTTTTGAGAGAATGTCGGCATTTTATTAATCAAGTAATCATACAAAGTGTCCCGGATACACGCAGACAGACAAAAAGAAAACAGACTAGAGTTTTTACAAGACTTGGCTAAAACATGAGCCACAACATTACAATGCCGACAAACATGCTTGAAAGTCGAAGAAGCGAAGACGAGGGCACAGCGAAAAAAACTTTAGAACTCATAAATAGTCCCACCTCACTCCTTTTCAACCAATTCAATCCATTTATATATGCGAGTAACTTTGCCACATCAGAAATCAACTAGCCTCTGAGGGGAAAAGAATGAAGGAATTAATCCGCAAGAGAGGGAAGAGCGAGTACGTTTGAAGGAAGAATCAGATAAGTGCACAATCGGGCAGCCAACATCCATGCGTGTGTGGCTCAAACCAAATATGGAAAATCAGATAAGGACAATTGGCAGCCGACGGCGCCGGCCTGGGAAATCAACCCAGGAAAGGGAACGGAATGGAATTAGAAGGATGAAGAAAATGGAACATAACGAAGCCAACGTGATCACACCGCAGAGCCTCGCGAGCTAGGGCCAAGCAAAATTGAGATGACAAGGCCGAGCGTCAAAGGAGAGGGGCACTGACGGACACCGCCGCCACCCCGGCGCTTCACTCGATGGACCCGCGATTGGAGAGGAGGGGTGTGCATACCACCGACACCGGCGTCTTCTCCTGGCCCAGGCCAAAGGCGGACATGATAAGGCCGCGCACTCCAGGAGTGCACCGTCGACGCCGAGGAGGTGTGACCGCGCGCGTGCCCGATCCTGTTTTCTTGGTTAATTGTGGAAGAGGGAAGAGAAAGAGGGGGAGTACACACGGCACCGTGGGTGGGAACCTGCGGCCGGGCAGAGGAGGAGCAGCGCTGCTGGGTGGGATGTTGGGTGCTGGCCTACTCGATGATGAGGAGCAGCATTGCGTGGATAAAAGAGGGCCACACAGGAGGATAACTCGGTGGGGATATTGGTATGTGTTCTATGTGGGGATAATTATCTTTTTTCTTCTTTTTTTGCATGATAATACGCGTCTCATTTATATAGAACAGTTACAAGGCACGTAAGCGCCGACCATACATAATTGAAAAGATTGGAAAATCCTATGCAGAATACCAGCGCCTGTCCCTTTCCTTCCACTCCACCAAAACGGCCACCAAAGGATAAAAAGACATATCACCTCTTCACTCAAGCTCGATGCGGCTCCATCACTAATCATCAGCTTTACGGACCTCCAAAGTAGTTTGTTCGAAGCAAAACCATAGATGTTGAAAGAATCAGACCGGGGCAACATGTCTCCGGACACGCCATCGAACTTCAGAACTGACACCCCCGCATGACGAAGAAGTCGGAGGAGGAAACCAGAACTATCAGCCGTCAACCACAGACCCAACACAAGATACTCCATCTTCCAGCTGTCACTTGCGTAGACAACTGCCTGCGCATACTCCTAAACGACAAAACCTCCCTGCTTCACCATGATTCGGAGGCAACAACGCAACAATGGGGACAGAGCTGAAGGAGAGACACACCTAATGGAGTCGCCGCCTCCGCCTTGCCAACGCCATCCATGAACCCTAACGCTGCCGATCTGAGGGATCGACAGATAAACGATGCCATCAACTCCGAGAAGCCGGCATGAAAGACACCGCTGGTGTGGGAGTGGAGTTGAGGCAGATTTATTCGTCCAGGCGCCGCTTCCACCACCCCAACGACGCACCACGACCTATAGATCCAAATCCTAACTACAGAGCGGAGGAACAAGCCCCCCTCCCTCCTGCCGCCAGAGCAGCGACTGAAGGGAGAGGGGGCGAATGCCCCGGCCGGTGGAGATCAAAGGAAATAGATCGCTTCTCCCTAGATGCTTGGTGGTGGCGGCGGCTAGGGTAGAAATGCCTCGACTAGACAGCGACTAGCCGTAGGGATAATTATCAGCTGTTGTTTGTTTGTTAAAATGTGGAAGAAGCTTATACGCGATGGATGGTGTACATGGCCTTCACATGAAATTTATCAAAAAAGTTTATCTTTTTATGGTGATGATGCGGAGTGAGTGCGGTTCGCTCTTTGGGCCAAGTTCAAGTAGTACAAAATAAAAGGAACACAATATAATTTTGCAAACCAAGCAACCAACATTTTCTTAAAAAAACAACATAGTAAAAGCTAGTTTGCTTTTTAATATTAACAAAAAAATGTATACAAACAATCCCACTTCAATGCACCACTACTCTTTCATCCAAAAAAAATTCGTTTGCATTGAAACCTTTTGAAAATTCTAGGAAAAACATTTAGATTAGTTATTAAACTCTTGAAACGTCTGTATATCCCGCTAAAAACACATACGTTCTTCTGCCCGATGATAGTGCTAGGTTGAAGGAGGGGCTATCAAAGGACACCCCGATGACTTTCTCATCTTTACACTACATGGTCTGGACACCAACAAATTGTTTTTAATTGCGGACACCAAGTGTGTGTGTTTCTTTAGACAAAGAGTGTTCCAAAATCTTCTTATTTAAAAGAACATGCTTTTAAATATGTTCACGTTTTTTTTTAAATGCACAAAACTCTCGAAAATGTTCCAATTATTTTAACAAAACCATTTAAAATCGACCACAAAATTTTCAAATTTCATAGTGAAAAAACATGTGGTCAAAAAATCATCTTCAAAAGATGTTTCAGTTCTAACAAAAAGATAAAATTTTCAATTTTTTAATTATTTTAGAATAAAGAAATAATATTTTTTTGAGAAATAAAAAATAGAACCGATTACTAGACTATTCCATGCACCACTATTCTTTCATTGATGAAAGATGTTAGGATGACTTATTTAAGTCCATGCGTCATACTCCGGAAAGAGATACGTTATAAACTTATATTGATGTTTATCAGAACTGGATCTAAGAAATGGCGCTACTGTCACACAGAGGATGTTTTACGAATTTTTAGCCCGTTGCAACGCACGGGCATTTGTACTAGTGATTACTTAACTGTTCAAGGATACCTGTTTTGTCGTTATGTCGCAGTAATGGAAAGAGGTTATGCCCGGTTAAAAAAAAGATATCTGTTTTGTTTATCGATTGGAAGTTAGCACATATAAGCTTGAGTCCATGTGAACTGACACACTGTTTGGAACGAAAAAAAAGTTGGTACTGTAGAATGTGTCCTTCCCCATGGTGGTTCACTTTTTCTTTCCCTAGCCTCGTCTATACTGCATTACTGCATACCCCATCAACTCTGACAACTAGGACCTTGGCCATGCCTATGTAGGTGGTGGTAGTATGGCAGCAGCAAGGGGAGAAATAGGTTTTATTAGATTGTCTATCACAATAGTGTATTCAATGAGTTGTGTGTTGTACATATGTTTATGGAAATTTGGACGGCCTACTAATTAAGAGCTTTATTATAGTTCCAACTTTTAAGGAGTTTGTTATGCTTGACCAGATGCTCTCTTTATTCAGGTTTTTTTTATTTCTCACAATCATGGTCAGACGCTATAGGATATATGGTCTGGATATGCTGAAACTGAACATAAGAACAATACAAGTCCTGTCGTAAGCTACATTGCACATTCGATTGTACTTTACGACAGAAATTTTTATCTTCCTCTCGCCTATATGAAGATGAACTTGCTGGTATTTTTCTGCCATCATAGGAGAGGAGATTTAATCTTTTTGGACATTGTTCATGCAGGAAATTAGGTAGTGCAGCGCGAGCGCTGCTGCCCTATGTGTGCCTGTGACCGAGCACTGCCCCGCCCAGCCGTGCGTGCAGGATGGGAAGATGCAGCGCTTGCTGGAAAGCTGGTCAAGGAGGCCCCTGACTGTGAGTTTTAGCTGATTTATCTTGCACATCGCACTAATTGGTAGAAATGAATGGACTTACAGAAATTTCCTATCATCAGTAGAATATTTTCTGATTAAAATTAATGATGCTTTCTATATTGAGTTTGTATATTCTATCTCACCATTGTTTAGCTTCCTTTCCTGATGTTTGGACACAAGGAATGTGAGATAAAATTTATCTTCTTTAGTTTTTACATGAAAGTGCTCCATTTATATGTATCATTGTTGAGACATGGGAATCCTCAAGGTGGCAGGCTTGTTCTTAGCTAGATTGTAATTTCAGCATCATTATTCTTTTTCTGGATTGTACTACTTTTCAAGTCTCAGTGTCTGAATCTTCAGTACAAAACAAAGTCGACAATATATGCCATTTTAGGAGTATTGCCGCCAACACCATTTTTTGTTTTGTCCCAAAATTTTCCCAGCTTTCTTCTAGAGTTGAATGTGTTGGTTGGTAGTTTGCCCTCATAGAGTTTTCATAGCAACTGCTAGATTATATTGTTATCAAATTTGCAACTATTTATAACCACAATAGTAAATTCCACCAAGAGGTTAGGCGAGCAGACTATCACTAGGTCACATATCTTCATTTTCTCCCTCAAGTTTCATTGGATACTCTCAATTTAGCTGAGATAATTTCATAAAACTACTAAAATTAGTGGGTCGGACCGCTCGAGTAAGATTGCTTCCACCCCATCACGTGTGCTTACTGCGAGCACCCCGACTTCATGCTTGGTAAATATTGCAGAATGTGTAGCAAAATCCCGGCAATCTTAGCAACTACCTCTCCGACGTTGCAGGTGCTCGGCCTCATTATGGTCAGGCACAACAAGTGAAGATGAGTGGGAGGAAGAAGAGTGGAAGGAGAAGAAGGGATTTGCACAGAGCAGAATTTCTTGTTTGGATGAGAGGTTGATGTAGTCTTGCATCGTTTTGAAATTCCTATCTGAGTATACATGTATACGCTCCTATATCCAGCGTCTCAAGGTCTCCCTAATCCTGTTGTTCTTGAACCCAGCTTTGACTATCATCCTGTTCCATCATTTATTTTTAGTATCTACCCGGCGGCAGCTGTTCGATCTTCGTCATAATCACCTGTGACACATGTTGGTTTAGTCTATATTTATGTACATACCATCTACATATCATGCCTCCAGAGATTGACATGTACTACTTTTAGATTCGGGTAGTGCAAATTCTTCACCTTATTTATACTGATTTTTGCATGAATTATACAATCATGAGTTATTGATCCCGTGATCTTTTGGAGCCTGAGATTAAATAAGATATGAAATAATATGCAAGTTATATTTGAAATAGTTTCCCACTGTATAAGAAGAATTAAGATTGATTAGTTTTGTTTGAAAAAATGTACTAGATGTTGCTATACCCGTAATTATTATTATTTAGGCATCAAGATATATATGTTCTTTTTTACTTGCATCTTTACTTTGAATGTGTGTTGTATAGTGTGTGTATTCAGTGCCGACATCTTACCTTGCAGGTCTAAGACAAGATTGAACTCTTGAAATAAATATTTTGTTTATTGGCCCAAGAGAAAGGTATGAGAAACAAATGCAACAATTCTATGGAGTTTTGTGATTGTAGTATCTGTTCGTAGTAGGAAAAAGGCAACCAGAGTTTTTGTGTTCTAGACATGTATGATGTTTGTATTCAAAATAAAAAGGCTAATAAGGACTTCTTCAAGATGATCCGTAGAAAGCCAGGAGGAAGTTCAAATATGGTGCAACTTGTAAATCATGAGTTCTAAGAGAAGCCTATTATTACTTCAGAATAAAAACTTTGATCCAATCTTGGGTCATTGTTATGATCAACTACATACAGAGGGCCAAATTGACCAGTACACATTGTATTGATGTTTTAATATTTGTGTGCCACTCAGTATTCCGCTCCGCACGTCATGTAGTAGGAGATAAAAAAGAGGGAGGGACAGATAGAGAGTACGGAGGAACCACAACGGCAGTGTTTCGAAGTGTTCTCTACCACTGTTTTGAGTTACTTTTCCTCAAAGTTCTAAGAGTATAAATCTAGCTGATTATTTGACCTAATTATGTTACTCATCAAAAATTCAATTCCATTGCTCAAAAGAAAAAATCAAGATGACATTTTTCATGAACTCCAAATGTGTTCCATGTACAACTCTCAATTTTCCCATTTTCAAATGTGTTCAAATGTGTTTCATATGGAGAGATTTGTGCGAGTGTGGCATGCCCTCGAGTTGCTTATGTTTTGCTGAAGTGTTGATTTATTTCCGTTTCGGTGAATTTCGAGCAAACCCAATATGTCCTATTTTTAGGCAAGGTCATGCCAAAATTTTATATGACTTTGAAGCATGCATGCATTATTTATTTTATAACCCTTTTGCTTGTTATACCGTGCAGTCGGTCATGAAGGTGAGTGGATGGAAGGTGGAGCGGTAGATGCAATCCATGGTGATGGACATGTATGCAAATAATCGGACTAGGATTATATGTCAGTGTGCAAGATGCAAGGGGCAAGGAAGGAGTCCTTTTGGACCCTTTTGATCGTGGCACTTTGAAGGCGCACCTGCTGATGAATGGTTTCATGGATGGCTATACTCAGTGGATAAGTGAAGAATATGATGAAGATGAGGATGTCCACATGGCAGGTAATAACGACATGGGGCTAGACAAAGAGATGATCCATCGACACGAAGACGATGGCGCCGGACATGGTGGCGGGGAAGAGTCCGGAAATGACGGCGGCAGAGAAGATTCCGGACACGGCAAAGAAGAGTCCGGACATGGCGGAGAAGAGGCGGCGGTCACGCTGCAGTCTTCGACGCTACTGAGGGCAGTCATGCAGGACCCTCATGTTTAGGACCTCCTTCGCAAGAGTATGACTAGCGAGAGAGATGCTTCTAGAGAGGAGGCCAAGCTGGTGCAACTTTAAGTAGACTCGAGGACTCCATTGTATGACGGTTGCGATACCAAGGTGACCCGCTTGAGTTTCACGCTCGAACTTCTAAAGACGAAGGCCAAAAACAAATGGAAAGACAAAAGCCTCGATGAGCATTTGAAGTATCTACATAATAAAGTTCTTCCCACGGGAAACATGTGTCCTACTAGTGTCAAGGAGGCCAAGAAAATCATTTGCCCTTTTGATTTGCCGCACATTAGGTACCACGCATGCATCAACGATTACATCATTTATCTGGGGGAGCACGCGGAAAACCCAGCTGTCCAGTGTGCAATGCTCCTCGATACAAGAAGGAAGGAAAGAAAGCTCCTCAGAAAGTTGTATGGTACTTTCCGATCACTCCCCGTCTGCAACGGTATTTCGTAGATCCTAAGGAAGCAAAACTCATGCGCTGGCATGCAGAGAGAAAGAAGCCCAACGATGGAGATGATTCGAGGTTGAGACACCTCGTAGACAGTAGCCAGTGGAGAGCATTCAACGCCATGTATGGATTTGCTGCAAAAGATCCAAGCAACATCGTGCTTGGTGCGAGTACCGATGGCATGAATCGGTTTGGAAACCATAGCACCAACCACAACACATGGCCCGTGTTTGTATGGATGTATAACCTCCCCCCATGGAAGTGCATGAAGACAAAAGTACAGACACATGTGCATGCCGATTCAAGGGCCGAAACAACTGGGAAATAGTATTAACCTGTATATGGGGCTTCTGCAAGAGGATCTAGACACGTTATGGAAATCACAGGCATGGACATGGGACGCCAGAAAAGGAGAGTATTTCCATATGAGAGCCGCGCTGATGACGACGGTGCACGACTATCTCGGTTACGGGTACACCCCAGGCCAGGTGTGCAACGGATACTGCGGATGCACGAGGTGCATGGATCATAAAACGTCTCAGCATCTTACGTCAACGAAAGATGGCGTATCCAGGAAAATCATGTACATGGGGCATCATAGATGGCTCAAGAAGGACCTGTGGAGAAAGCGTGGAGATCTATATTCAATGGTTTGGCTGAGCTTCAAGGACCTCCACGTAAGAGGAGCGGTGCCAAACTCGATGAGCTGTTGAGAAACTGGGAAGAATGCCCCACCCCCGAAAAGATCAAAAAGGCGTCAGAGCCGCTGCTGAAGGTATGGAAAACGAGGTCTGTTTTCTGGGACTTGGAGTACTGGCCCAATCACGACATGCCTCATTGCCTTGATCAAATGCATATCACGAAGAATGTCCTCGAGGGCTTGCTTGGCACACTGATGAACATGCCGAAGAAGACAAAGGATGGGACGAAGACAAGGAAAGACTTGGAAGATTTGAAGATCAGGAAAGATCTCCACCGTAAAAAGTTGATGGAGGAGACAAAGACGGAGACGGATGAGGGGGAAAGGGGCCGAAAATTCAACAAGAAGGAGGAGAATTATTGCCCCCCTTCTTGCTTCACCTTAAGTGCGAAGGAGAGCGATCAATTCATCAAGTGCCTTATGGGAATCAAAGTCAGTTTCGGTTACTGTGGGAAGATAAACAGATTTCTAGACCCCAAGAAGAAAAGGTTCAGCGGGATGAAGTCTCATGACTGTCACATGATGATGACGCAGATACTCCCGGTTGCCATTAGAGAGATAATGGACAAGCACGTCCGTGACACGCTTACTGGTCACTGCAACTTCTTCGACGTTATCTCTCGAAAGTCCATAAGTGTGAAGCAGCTCCGAAGGCTACAGGAAGAGATCGTTGTCATACTATGTGAGCTTGAGATGTACTTCCCGCTCGCGTTCTTTGACGTCATGGTGCATCTCTGTGTCCACATCGTGGACGACATCGTCGACCTCGGGCCGACATTCCTTCACATCGTAATACCGTTCAAGAGGATGAATGGGGTCATCAAAGGATTCGTTTGTAACAAGTCTCGTCCCAAAGGAAGCATCGTCCAGGGGTATCTGACGCATGAGTGCGTCTCCTTCTTCGAGAATTATATAAGGGTCGGAGACCCTGTTGTTGGTTTGCCTGTCAATAAGCACAATGGGAAGCTCGAAGGAGATGGTCACAACAATGGCCCGAGGGAATTGCACGTGGACTACTCGGATATACGGAACGACTTTGACATGGCTAACTTAGTAGTGCTACAACACCTAGATGTGGTAGATGATTATGTGGCACGGCACGAAGAAAGCATCGCAAAGAAGTACCGTGATAAGGGGATGCTCAAGACAGACGATGAAGTTATTGTAGAGCACAACACCACTTTCTTGCGTTGGTTCAAAGAGCAAGTTCTTAAAAATCACCTGGAAGAGGGCAGTTCGGACGGATTGCTCATACACGCTGAGGGAGTCCTGGACTAGGGGGTGTCCGGACAGCCGGACTATCATCGTCCGCCGCACTCCAAGACTACGAAGATACAAGATTGAAGACTCCGTCCCGTGTCCGGATGGGACTTTCCTTGGCGTGGAAGGCAAGCTTGGAAATACGGATATGTAGATCTCCTACCATTGTAACCGACTCTGTGTAACCCTAGCCTCCTCCGGTGTCTATATAAACTGGAGGGCTTTAGTCCGTAGGACACAACATACATTACATCAATCATACCATAGGCTAGCTTTAGGGTTTTAGCCTCCTTGATCTCGTGGTAGATACACTCTTGTACTACCCATATCATCAATATTAATCAAGCAGGACGTAGGGTTTTACCTCCATCAAGAGGGCCCGAACCTGGGTAAAACATCGTGTCCCTTGTCTCCTGTTACCATCCGCCTAGACGCACAGTTCGGGACCCCCTACTCGAGATCCGCCGGTTTTGACACCGACATTGGTGCTTTCATTGAGAGTTCCTCTGTGTCGTCACCGATAGGCTCGATGGCATCTTCAATCAACGACGCTGTCCGGGATGAGACTTTTCTCCCCGGACAGATCTTCGTATTCGGCGGCTTTGCACTGCGGGCTAATTCACTTGGCCATCCGGAGCAGATCGAAAGCTACGCCCCTGGCCATCAGGTCAGATTCGGAAGCCTAAACTTCACGGCCAACGTCCGCGGGGACTTGATCTTCGACGGGCCTGAGCCACAGCCAAGCGCGCCACACTATTACGACGGCCATGATCTAGCTCTGCCGCCGAACAGTGCCTTGGTGGCCGCACAAGAACCCGCTCCGGTCCTTAGTCCGGAGCCGATCGCCCAGATTGAGGACCGGTGGATGGACACCGCCTCGGGGGCTGCAACTTCTATGGCGATGGAGCCGAAAACTAACCTTACCCCTCGCGAAGCTCGTGACTCTGAGGTGCCGGACTCCTTGCCGAACTTCGGACCTCCCACGCCCCTGCCAATCGAATCTGATTGGGCGCCGGTTATGGAATTCACCGCTGCGGACATCTTCCAACACTCGCCCTTTGGCGACATCCTAAATTCGCTAAAGCATCTCTCGCTATCCGGAGAGTCCTGGCCGGATTATGGCCAGGATGGTTGGGATACGGACGACGAAGAAATTCAGAGCCCACCCACCACCCACTTTGTAGCCACTGTCGACGATCTAACCGACATGCTAGACTACGACTCCGAAGACATCGACGCTATGGACGATGATGCCGGAGACGAACAGGAACCAGCGCCTACAGGGCACTGGAAGACCACCTCGTCATACGACATATACATGGTGGATACCCCAAAAGATGGGGACCGCGAAGAAGCAACGGAGGCAGATTTTCTAAAGAAACAGCCCAAGCGCCGGCGTCAGCGGCGCCGCTCTAAATCCCGCCACAACAAGAATGGAGATTCCGGCACAGGAGATAATAACACCCCAGAGAGTGCCGAAGATAATCCCCTCCAGCAAGACTCAGCGCAGGAGGATGCAGAAGCAAGCCCTCGCGAGAGGGCGGCAGACGAAGAGGCCGAGGACTATAACTATATACCTCCCTCCGAAGACGAGGCAAGCCTCAACGACGACGAATTCGTCGTGCCCGAGGATCCCGTCGAACAAGAGCGTTTCAAACGCAGGCTTATCGCCACGGCAAATAGCCTAAAGAAAAAGCAGCAGCAGCTTCAAGCTGATCAGGACCTGCTGGCCGATCGATGGACCGAGGTCCTCGCGGCCGAAGAGTATAAACTCGAACGCCCCTCCAAAAGCTACCCAAGACGCAAGTTGCTCCCCCGATTAGAGGAATAAGCATACATACCTTCATCACCAGCGCACGATACGACCGACCAACCACCCCGTGGTCGCGACAGAGAGGCATCCAGACCCTCCACCAAGACCGTACCCCGGCATCGCTCCAAAAGTACGAAGCCAAGAGGGAACGCGCCGGACTTGCGAGATGTATTGGAGGACAAAGCAAGGCAATCCAGATCCATCTACGGATCACGTGGGCGCCCCACGACCCATGACGAATATCGTCGCGCCGGATACAATAACCCCGGCTAGGCCGAACATAGCAGACAACGCTCTCTCGAGCTACGTCGTGATACTGCCCAATATAGAGGCGCCGCACACCCACTATGCTTCACTGACGAAGTAATGGATCATCAAATCCCTGAAGGGTTTAAACCCGTAAACATTGAATCCTACGATGGAACAACAGACCCCGCGGTTTGGATCGAAGATTATCTCCTTCACATCCATATGGCCCGCGGCGACGATCTCCATGCCATCAAGTGTCTCCCACTCAAGCTTAAAGGACCAGCTCGGCATTGGCTTAACACCTTGCCCGTAGAGTCAATTGGGTGTTGGGAAGACCTGGAAGCTGCATTCCTGGACAACTTCCAGGGCACGTATGTGCGGCCACCAGACGCCGATGACCTAAGCCACATAATTCAGCAGCCAGACGAATCGGCTAGACAATTCTGGACACGGTTCTTGACAAAGAAAAACCAAATCGTCGACTGTCCGGATGCAGAGGCCCTCGCAGCCTTCAAACATAACATCCGCGACGAGTGGCTAGCTCGGCACCTGCGACAGGAAAAGCCGAAATCAATGGCAGCCCCCACATTATTAATGACCCGCTTTTGTGTGGGAGAGGATAGCTGGCTAGCTCGCAGCAACAACCTCAGTAAAAATTCTGGCAGTCCGGATACTAAGGACCACAATGGCAGGTCGCGCCGAAGCAAAAATAAACGCCGCATTAACGGCGACGACAAGGAGGATACGGCAGTCAACGCCGGATTCCGAGGCTCTAAACCCGGTCAGCGGAAGAAGCCATTCAAAAGAACCACTCCGGGTCCGTCCAATTTGGACCGAATACTCGACCGCTTATGCCAGATACATGGCACCCCTGAAAAGCCAGCTAATCACACCAACAGAGATTGCTGGGTGTTCAAGCAGGTAGGCAAGTTAATTGCCGAAAACAACGACAAGGGGCTAAACAGCGACGACGAGGAAGAGACCCGACCGCCGAACAATAAAGGACAGAAGGGTTTCCCCCCACAAGTGCGGATGGTGAACATGATCTACGCAACCCATATACCCAGGAGGGAGCGGAAGCGTGCACTACGGGACGTATACGCGATGGAGCCAGTCGCCCCGAAGTTCAATCCATGGTCCTCTTGTCCGATCACTTTCGATCGAAGAGACCATCCGACCAGCATCCGCCATGGCGGATTCGCCGCATTGGTTTTAGACCCAATCGTCGATGGATTTCACCTCACGAGAGTCCTGATGGACGGCGGCAGTAGCCTGAAACTGCTTTATCAGGATACAGTGCGCAAGATGGGCATAGACCCCTCAAGGATTAAACCTACAAAGACAACCTTTAAAGGCGTCATACCAGGTGTGGAGGCCAATTGTACAGGCTCAGTCACACTGGAAGTGGTCTTCGGATCCCCGGATAATTTCCGGAGCGAGGAATTAATCTTCGACATAGTCCCATTCCGCAGCGGCTATCACGCTCTGCTCGGACGAACCGCGTTTGCAAAATTCAACGCGGTGCCGCATTATGCATACCTCAAGCTCAAGATGCCAGGCCCTCCTGGAGTCATCACGGTCAACCGAAATACGGAACGCTCCCTCCGAACGGAGGAACACACAGCGGCTCTCGCGGCAGAAGTACAGAGCAGCCTCTTAAGGCAATTTTCGAGTCCGGCCGTTAAACGGCCGGATACAGCCAAACGCGCTCGAAGCAACACCAACCAAGACCACCTGGCACAATCCGAGCACGCGTAGCAATGCGGCCCTAACCCCCGCTCTCGCATGATTGCAAGAACAACCCTCCGCGTACATCATTACGCTTTGGAGATACCATGGGCGCAGGGGAAGGGGTACGACCACAATGGACCCAGAGTGCGGCTCGACCACACCAGGGGCTCGCAAGTGTGCCACTCTTTCTTATTATTGTTTTCCTTCTTTATGTACACAGGACTCCGTTAGCCAGAGGCCCTGTCCGGCGGTGAACCCGCCGAACTCATGATGCAACAGCCGGGGAGTAAAAAATGCGGCGACGAACACTCAGGTGGTCTCAATTACGAGCATTAAATTTGATTATATAGACCAAGTCCGCAGCCCATCCCTGGAGGGGGGACATGTTCAACTAGTCCAAAACCCTTGCTTACCGCACTATTTGTATCAGTCCGCACTCATAGCAGATTTCCTTTAATAAATGATGCAGCACCTTTTTGCTTTTTATTACATATATATGTTCATTACATGACATCTTGCACCCGTATATTTTGATACGGCCTAATACACCAGGGGCTCATGTTTCCGACATTATGGTGTGATAAGTCCGAACACTTTCACAAGTACGGCACCCCGAACTTATAGCATTATATGAATCGGCTCCGAATCATGTCTTGGGTCAATAGTTGGGTTTGCCTGGCTCCCACGTTTTGGTGCCTTACGTTCCGTTCCGTCGGCTAAGGTGGCACTGGGAGAACCACTGTGATTGCACCCCGGTTGAGCCGGGCGAGCGCCTCAGTGGAGAAAGCTAAAACTGACCGGCATGATAAGGCGAGAGACCGGTCGTTGTTCGAGAGGTTTTTTCGGGTCCTTAAAGACCCACGCCGCTTCGAGCGAAGTTCCGGATAATGTCCGACGAAGGCGTGGATAGCGCCCCGAATTCGGTCTTCCGAATACTAGGGGCTTCGCCAAAATTTAAAATTATAGAATTCTATGGCTAAGTGAGAGTGTTCAAGCATTATAAGTCCGGTTGCCTTGTTCGTTGTGTTGAGCGCCTCCCTAGATGGACCCAAAAGTGGGAACAAGAGTGCTCAAGTTATCCCGAACACCCCAGCACTTGCGGCTTGGGGGCTGAAGCCAACGACTTGCCATCTCTCAGATTTTATAAACGGCCGCACAGAAGGTAATATTTTAAATTAAACAAGCGTTGCTCAAAGCGCACATGAACAAAGTTTCAGCGCACAGGATAATACATAGCGAGTTTACTCAAAAATTACATCTCTAGGGCATTCATCCGCAATATCGCGGGCCCCCTTCAGGATGGTTTTATAATACATTTCGGGTGTACGATACTCCTTGCCCGGTGGCGGCGGATTAGTAAGAAGTTTCTCCGCATCCAGCCTCCCCTAGTGCACCTTTGTGCGGGCAAGGGCCCGCCGAGCACCTTCAATACAAGCGGAGCGCTTGATGACCTCCACCCAGGGGCACACATCCACTAGCCGCCGCACGAGGCCGAAGTAGCTCCTAGGCATGGCCTGTCCAGGCCACAGCCGGACTATAAGGCCCTTCATGGCCTCCTCAGCTACCTTGTGGAGTTCGACCAGCTGCTTCAGCTGGTCGCTTGGGGGCACCGGATGGCTGGCCTCAGCGTACTGAGACCAGAAGACCTTCTCCGTTGAGCTCCCCTCCTCGCTACGGTAGAATGCGGCGGCATCAGACACACTACGCGGCAGATCTGCAAACGCCCCTGGAGAGCTCCGAATGCGGGTAAGTGTCAGGTAGTTTACATTAACATGCTTGCTTTGCATGAAAAATGCCTTACCCGCCGCTATCTTCTTTACATCTTCAACCTCCTGAAGGGCCTTACGGGCCTCGGCCTTGGCGGACTTGGCACTTTCGAGAGCCGAGGCAGGCTCGGACTCTCGAGTCTTGGAGTCGCGCTCCAAGCTCTCATGCTTCTCCATGAGAGCCTGGAGCTCTTGCCGCAATTCCGCCACCTGTGCCTCCTTCTTCTCTCGCTCTGTCCATTCCGCGGCCGCACTGCGTTCGGCCACGGACACAGCCTCCTTCAGGGCTGCCACCTCGTTTGTGGCCCCTGTAATACCCATATTATCCTTGTTAATTTTATTGTGACCAAAATCCTTTTCTGTAAGGTAACAATTCAAAGCGGTGCTACTCACCTTCTTTGTCCTCGAGCTGCCTCTTGGCATGGCCGAGCTCTCGCTCGGACCGCTCGAGATCCTGCTTTAACGTACCAACCTCCGCAGTTAGTGCGGCAGAGGTCAGCAGCACAGCCTGCAAACCCATATTGACATAATTTATTAGCAACCTGCGAATATCTTTTTAGATCCTCAGTCCGGCTTTTCTTTCCGAACACCGAACCGAGCATCAGGGGCTACTGTCTATGCGGTATTACATTACACAATTTTAACTTTTTACCTCAAAGCCTGTTAACATGCTGCTGCAGGCTTCGGTCAGCCCGCTCTTGGCAAGCTGGACCTTCTGAATCACCACACTCATAACAGTGCGGTATTCTTCCTCGATGGAAGTGCCTTTGAGCGCCTCCAGCAAGTTGTCCGGCGCCTCCGGTTGGACGGAGGCCGCCGGTGTCACGGTCTCGCCCTTCTTTTGAAGGGGCCACCTGCCGGACTCTGGAACCACTGCAGGTTCCGTCGTAGAGTCCGGCGCAAAGTCCGGGAGGCTGCCTTGCGGCGCCTCCGGAGCCTCCTCCTGATGGGTCCCTTTCCGGGATCCCACCTCGGCGTCCTCATCGGCGCGGGGGGTAGAGGCCGTCGGAAGTGAATCCACATCCGATGGGGCCAACGACCCGCTCAAAGAAGCGGGGATATCATCATCGGCCGGACTGCGGACAGTATGCGGCATTAATAGGACACTATGTGGCACGTAAGAAATTGCATATCAGGGATCCGGATACTTATGATCTCTCCAGAGGCCTGGCCCTTGAAGGCCACTCCTCGCCGCCAACGTAGGTGTTGGCGGAGCTGTCCAGGGGAATAGTTCTCCCCCTCTTGGACCCTTCGGCCTTCCCTGTTGGGGAAGCCTTCCTCTTCCTCTCTCCCTCCTCCGGGAGAGAGTCTTCTTCCTCCTCCTCATCTTCGGGGGAGGAGTCCGCCTCGTCGTCGGACGCTTGATTACGGGAACTCTTTCGAGTCCCCGTGGCCACCTTCTTGGCCTTCTTCTCCGGCACCACGTGCGGTGCCGGAACCAGCAGCCCCGCTAGACGGGCATCCACTGGGTCTTCTGGCATGGGAGCCGGGAAGATGAGCTGCTCGGCCTTCTCCATCCATTCCTGTCAAAAGAAAAGGGAGATTGAAACCCTCTTAGAACCAATCTATTTACAACGAGTGTCCCGTAAAGGGGTAGAATCACTTACCTCGTCAGCCGGATGCTGCGAGTGAAATCCGCGATCTTCCGTCGCGGATGCGGGGGCTTCGGCGCCCTTAAACAACACCCTCCAGGCGCCTTCGTACGTCGTGTCGAAGAACCCGCTTAGCGTCTGGTGCTGTTCCGGATCGAACTCCCACAGATTAAATGCCCGTTCTTGGCATGGGAGGATCTGGCGGACGAGCATGACTTTGGACCACGTCAACGAGCCTGAGCTTTTTGTTCACCAGCTTCTGGATACAGGCTCGGAGTCCCGTCAGCTCCTTCGGATTACCCCACAGCAAGCCCTTCTCTTTCCAGGAGGTGAGCTGCGTGGGGATACCAGATCTAAACTCGGGGGCCGCCGCCCACGTAGGGTCGCGCGGCTCGGTGATATAGAACCACCCTGATTGCCACCCCTTGACGGAGTCCACAAAGTCCCCTTCGAACCAGAGGACGTTGGGCATCTTGCCCAACATGGCACCTCCGCACTCCGCCTGCGTGCCCTTCACTACCTTCGGCTTGACGTTGAAGGTCTTGAGCCACAAGCCGAAGTGGGGCCGGATGCAGAGGAGGGCCTCACACACGACGATGAACGCCGAGATGTTGAGGATGAAGTTCGGCGCCAGATCGTGGAAATCCAGGCCGTAGTAGAACATGAGCCCCCGGACGAAAGGATGCAGTGGAAAGCCCAGTCCGCGGAGGAAGTGGGGAAGGAAGACGACCCTCTCATGGGGCCCAGGGGTAGGGATGAGCTGCCCCTCGTCGGGCAGCCGGTGCGCAATATCGCCGGAAAGGTATCCGGCGTTGCGCAGCTTGGTGATGTGCTCCTCCTTGACGGTGGAAGCCAACCACTTGCCTCCCCCCTCCGGACATGGTCGGGGAAGGTTAAGACGAGATGCGCGAGCTTGAGCGTTGGAGCTTGAGTGCGCGGAGGTGGATAAGCAAAGGAGGAAGAAGGCGTGGGTGAAAAGGTGAATCCTTATCCCTTATATAGGCGGGTGAAGACTATGCGCCCCCCACCAGCCTGGTAAAACTCGCTTATCTCCCAAGCGCCACCATCAATGGCGCGGTTGGGTTACCCACGTCCGTATTGATGAGAATCCCGGAATAAGAGGAACACGATCTCTGCTTCGACAAGACGTGCCAAGGAAACCGCTTCGCTAAACATGCTGAGGTGGTATAATAAAAAACGATTCAAGTAAGAGCCTGGTAGCGGTGTGATGTCATGCCGCATAATACGTCAACAGATTGGACTTGTGTACATTTTATTCTCTCTACGGTGGAATGTGGAACTTATTTTGCAGAGCCGGACACTATCCTGGTGTTCATGATCTTCTCTGGATTATTCAAGGAAGGAACCCGCCTTGCAATGCCGAACATTATGCGCGCCGGACTTATCGTTATTGAAGCCTGGTTCAGAGGCTACTGAGGGAGTCCTGGACTAGGGGGTGTCCGGACAGCTGGACTATCATCGTCCGCCGGACTCCAAGACTACGAAGATACAAGATTGAAGACTCCGTCCCGTGTCCGGATGGGACTTTCCTTGGCGTGGAAGGCAAGCTTGGCAATACGGATATGTAGATCTCCTACCATTGTAACCGACTCTGTGTAACCCTAGCCTCCTCCGGTGTCTATATAAACCGGAGGGCTTTAGTCCGTAGGACACAACATACATTACAACAATCATACCATAGGCTAGCTTTAGGGTTTTAGCCTCCTTGGTCTCGTGGTAGATCCACTCTTGTACTATCCATATCATCAATATTAATCAAGCAGGACATAGGGTTTTACCTCCATCAAGAGGGCCCAAACCTGGGTAAAATATCGTGTCCCTTGTCTCCTGTTACCATCCGCCTAGACGCACAGTTCGGGACCCCCTACCCAAGATCCGCCGGTTTTGACACCGACACACGCCTTAGCACATGGCCCCGTGCCCAAGCTCGCGACCTATCAGTCCTACGATATCAATGGGTACACGTTCTACACGGAGGACAAAGACATGGATAGTGATTACCAGAACTCCGGGGTGACAATTCAATGCGTGACCGACGCCAACGGCACAACTGAAAGATTCTGCGGAAGGGTCGAAGAGATCTGGGAGCTGTACTATGCTGGAATGCACGATGCGACGATGTTCCGTGTCAGATGGGCCAAGGACATCGAAAGAGAAAACATGTATTTCACCACCATGTCTATACCCGACGTGAAGAGCACTCCCGTGAACGTTAACGTCATCGCCAAAAATGAGCCATGGGTATACGCTAAGCACGTGACACAATGCTTCTTCATAACCGACCCAGCCAATCCCAGCCGTGTTGTCGTGAGGAGATCCAAAAGGAGCATCGTCGGAATGGATGAAGTGGCCCACGAAGAAGACTACGACCAATACGGCAACCCGATGAGGGATGATGACGATGATGATGAAGCATACGTGAAACGAAGAATCAAGACTAGATTACCTAAGAAAGATCATACTCCATGGCTCCGGAAAAGTCACAAGGAGGGGCTCAATTACTCGGCAACAAACAAGAAAGGGAAGAAGCTTAATGTGAAACATCATCGACGCAGCTGATCAGAAACCTACATTTATATATATTTATCTATTTTGTGTACGCACTTAAGTAACCGTTATCGGTCAAATGATGTAATCTCATCTCCCTTCAATTACATGCATGCATCCGGTGATATTAGCGCAGTGTGGGAGGGAGACGCCGTAGGGATAAAGCAATACAAAAGAAAAGAAAAGTAAACAGAAAAGAAAACCGATAAAGCAATACAAAAGAAAAGAAAAGTAAACAGAAAAGAAAAGGGATAAAGCAATACAAAAGAAAAAAAGAAGTAAACATAAAATAATAAAAAGAAAAGAAATGTTAGCTATAGTGTTTTTTCCTAACCCAGCGCTAATGCTACTTGTATTTTAGAAATAAAAAAATAAAATTGGAAAACTTAGTAGTAGCGCTGGTTTAGGGAAACCAGCGCTATAGCTAAGTTAGCTATAGCGCTGTTCCTAACCCAGCGCTACTGCTACTTGTATTTTAGAAATAAAAAAAGTAAAATTGGAAAACTTAGCAGTAGCGCTGAACCAATGCTATAGCTAAGTTAGCTATAGCGTTGGTTCCTAAACCAGCGGTACTGCTATTTTGAGTTAACCATCGCCGGGCGCGGGTTCAAAATTTTGCAAAGTCCCCATTCCCCCTACTTCCCACCTCTCCCACTCTTCTGCTATCATCGCCCGCACTGCCCGCCCCGCCGGCCGTCCCACCTCAACCTGGACCTCGACGCCGACCCATCACCCCTGCCCGCCCCCGGCCTCGACGCCGTCCTCCTCCTCATCCTCGTCCGCGCCACTCCGACCTCCTCCTCGTCCGCGCCGCCGCCGCTCCGACCTCCTCCTCGTCCGCTCCGGCCTCCTACTCCTCCTCGTCCCCTCCGGCCTCGTCCTCCTCCTAAGGTAGTGCCCCCACCTCCCTCTCCCCCTCCGGCCTCCTCCTCCCCCTCGTCCCCATCTAGGTTTTTAATTTAGGGGAAATTTTGAGCAAAGTTAGCAAATGCAGTAGCAAAGTTACCAAATTTTAGGGCAAATTTAGTAAAGTTAGCAAAGTTAGGAATTTTTTAGCAAGTTAGCAAAGTAGCAAATTAGGGCAGTAGCTAATTAAATTTTTTTTGTTTTTTGTTTTTTTAGCAAGTTAGCAAATTTTTGTAGCAAATATTAGCAAGTTAGCAAATTTTTGTAGAAAGTAAGCAAAAAATTAGGTATAAAAAATAGTAGAAAAAGAATATAAAAAACAGTAGCAAAAGAATTTAGAAAACAGTAGCAAAGTTTACAAAAACAATAGTAATTTTAAAAAATAGTAGCAAAAAATTAGGTATAAAAACAGTAGCAAATAAAAAAACAGTAGCACATTAAAAAACAGTAGCAAATTTAGCAAAGTTAGCAAAATTTTGGGCAAGTTAGCTATTTATGAACCCTAGGAGCAAGTTTGAGCAAGTTTGTAGCTTTGTCATTTTTGTGTATTTAAGTACAAGCATGCTTTTGCTTGAATTATATATGTCATTGATGTTATATGTTGGTTGAATGCCAAAAACTATCCGAGTGGCCTATGTTTTGCCGGAATGTTGATTCATTTCTGTTCCGGCAAATTTCAGGCGTTCCATATGTCCACTTTTTAGCAAAGGTCATGCCAACAATTTCATGCTAGAAACTAGGACATATGGAGTACCTGGGATTTGCCGGAAGGGGAATGAACATTCCGACCAAATATAGGCCCTTTTTTCTCTTCATTATATCTTTTATTTACAATTGTTGAATAGGAAACATGTCTACCGACGCCGAAGTCGTGGGTGGTTCTACTTGCCTCGCAGACCCCATTGAGGCAGCAAATAACTACTTCGATTACCTGGACGAACACCAGATGGGGTTGCATGGTGGCGGTAGTGGCCCCAACCCCGACACCGACGCCGACACCGGCACTGGCACCGGCACCGACACCACCCCCGAGACTGGCAACGATGTTGTCGTAGTCGGTAAAGCACCAAAGAAGAAGAGGACGCGAAGACCAAATGAGCTTGCACTACTAGGGAAAAGCCTAGCAGCAGCGCAGGTTGTGGACCTCTCAGTAGCGCGGGTACTGGCGCTACTAATAAGGCGCTACAGCTAACGTATAGCAGTAGCGCCTGTTGACCCACGCTACTATTATACATGAATAGCTGTAGCGCTCTTTTGAAAAGGGCGCTACTGATATTATCTGCAGCGCTGTTTACAGGGAAGCGCTACTGGTAAGGCGGCGCTACTGCTAAATTCCCCCCCCCCCTCGCTGCTACTAGTTTTATTAGTTTTTTTCCTGCATATTTGTTTTTTATTTGTTTTGTATTTGAATAGGATATACAATAATCTTTAGCATATCATCCACATACAAATGTAATCATAGCATATACATACAATTAGTCTCATCAAATCATGTCATCATCATAATCATCATCCAACACAAAGTGGTCTCTCATCATCAATCTCGAAAATAGCGATACAAGTCTCGATTACTTGCAAATACATCGTCATCCATCTAAACAATGATATACGTGAGAATATCTATCACTTTGAGTACATGAGTTCGTATCCCTCTCTCGCATTAGCGTGAACCTAAACTAACAACTGTCTGTCGCTCGGAAACCGAAAGCCGGTACACCTGGGCCTGACACTTCGGCCACTTGTCGTATATATACTCCTGGCGTAGCACTTCTTCGCCATCTATGATCTATGCACCTGCATTGTCACATGAGTCGATGATATGCAACATATACAGTTGAGCAACAGAAAGAGACAGACTTGGCAAAAATAGAAACAACATATCATAAGCATAAATAACAAAGTTCATCGTACCCAAAATGCCCTAACTAGAGTGATTTTCGCTAGTCGAGGAGGAGGATGGTTTAATTACATCACAAATAAAGTTTCACCGTGCATAACTCAAAGTTTTGTCATAAAAGAAAGTATGGACTAAACGGACACATTGTCATATATCGACAATCACTCCATCATGTCGTGCCATCCATCCATGTCAGGGAGATAGTCCTCGAGCTTAGTGAAAGGCTTCATGTCGAGACGCTGAGAGGCTATCCATGTTCGGACGTCTTCCCGCGACATTTGTCCTTCTGCGTAGAACATCCCTGTTTTTCCGACGACCTCATTCATGATGATTTGGGCAAGTTCGCGCTGGATGTTATAGAACTCAGCTCGAAGTCGATGATCCTCGATATCTCCTATGTCCTTTGCCCATTGCAGAATATGGGCATCGCCAGATCTAGGTGACATGTGAAGGTTCTGGTGATCCCGTCTGTACTCCAGCATGTGGTGTAGGACATAAAATCCATCATTAAGAGAATCGTTCAGTTGCTGGATGCAGCAGAAGTCGGTCTTATGGCTGAAGGCGGCCCTGCCGCCCCTTCTCTTCTTGTCCCTAACCTCTCCACCCCTTGCTTGGTAGTAAAACATAGCACTGTCGAGAACATCTTTGATGTGGGTGTAATCCTTTTTGTGAATGTTCTTCGACGAGTCCAAGTAAAGAGCATGGGAGAATCGGGGGTAGAGGATGATGATGAGGACGAGTCCAACTAAATTTTCGCACTAACCTAGATAATTAACCTAATTAAACTAGTTAACCTAACTACTTCTCTATCAAAGCCCTAACTAAATTTTTGCCCTAACCTAGATAATTAACCTAGTTAAACTAGCTAACCTATGCATGAGAGAGAGAGGAGGGGTGGGGGCTTACAGAGGATGGCTCCCGTGGTGGCGACGGAGGCAATGGTGGCGAGGGAGGCAGCGGCGTCTCCGGTGACGGCGAGGGAGGCAGGGGCGTCTCCAGCGACGGCGAGGGAGGCAGTTGTGGCGAGGAAGGATCCGGTGGCGTCGACGGCGGCTCTGGTGGCGTTGACGAGGCCACACGGCTCCATGGCATTGGGGGCGGCTCCGGTGGCATCGACGGCGCACGGCTCTGGTGGCATCGACGTCGGCAGGAGACGGCGGCGAAGTGGGGCGACGGCGAATCGGGGAGACGGCGGCGCGCGGGGTGGGTTGAGGGATTTGGGGGAGAAGTGGTGGCCGCGGGCAAACGGTTTTTTGGTTAAGTCAAACTTAGTGGTAGCGCGTTTGGTAAAACGCGCTATAGCTAAGATAGCTATAGCGGTTTTTACAAAACGCGTTGCTGCTATAGCTATGTAATTTTCTTCCATTTTTTAATTTCCTTTTCTGTTTCTATAGCGGGGGTCTAGGACACGCGCTGCAGCTACGTTAGCTATAGCGCCTCTTACAAACACACGTTGCTGCTATGCCTTCCTCCGTTTTTTCGCTTTTTCATTTATTTTGCTTTACATTTTATTTTTTCCTTTCTCCTTTTTTCTATTTCTTTCATTTTCATTTACTTTTCTATTTGTTTTTCATCTTATTTTATTTCCGTTAGTAGTAGCGCTCTTCTTAGGAAACGCGCTGCTACTTATGCCGTAGCGGTAGCGCGTTTCTTCCAAGCCCGCTACTGCTATGCGTAGCCTATCATTCTAGCGATGGGAATATTAGTAGTAGCGCTTTTGCCACCACACGCGCTACTGCTAAGATTGTATCTGTAGCGCGGTTTTTCTCCAATCGCTACTGCTATCTAGCACTAGCGCCCTTTTTTGACCCATGCTGTTGCTAAATTTCTGTGTATAAGGTTTTCCCTAGTAGTGTTGGCATCAGACAAATTGTGGTCACAGCGATGCACCCCAAGAAGTTAGAGCCAACGGCGCTGGAGGAAGCGTGCTCGTGCTAGGGCAACCAACATGTATGCATCCTCAGGGAAACCGCCAACATCAACGACGAGAGGTTGAAGTAGATACCACATATGGAGCACATGCTCCTAAAGAAGTTGCACAATAGGTTCCTGTTCCCCGGCCGAGATGAAGGCTAATATAAAGAGCTGAGGGACGACGTCACCATGACAAAGATAAGCGACAACGCGATGGTGACGTTCACCAGTGACTTGTCCTCCTGGAAAGTTCGGGTGAAAAAAGCGATTGCGAAGAATGAACCGTGGCCCAAGATTCATGCTGATAATCCAACAATAACGGCAGAGGACTTTGTAAAATTCAAGGAGAATTGCGGAAAAGAATAAGTCAAGGCAAAGTCGGAGAAAATGAAGGCGCTCCAGGCCAGGAACACGCCTCCCCACTGCCTCGGAAGCCGTGGTTACGAGGGGAAGAGGCACATATGGGCCTAGGAGGACGCCAAACATGAAAGTCTAGGAATCCCAGACCCCTTGGTGGAGTTCACAGACCCGCTGGAGCATGACTCGATCAGGGCCCGGTACAAGTGGGACAAAGTCAGAAAGATCTTTTACACAGATCCGAATACGAGGGAGTTCATGAGACTTCTGCTAATTGTTATATTACCACATTATCATATTAGCTTCCAATCAATTCGACTAGAAGTTTTGTCACATTAGTAAACCATCCACATTCCTTTTGCAGAAAGAGCAGCACCAAAAAGGTAGCCGAAAGCGACGAGTCGTCACAGTCGTCGGCGAGGCCCAAGTGGGACACCCCATTCACCCGGGCCCTGAACATACTGAAAAAGGTCCCGATGGACAAGTCGCCGTCGTTTGGATGTGTGCACGATATCAGAGATGGCGCCTCATGGAGGACGTGCTACCCCGAGGAGCCAGAGGAAAGAAGGATGAGACGGTTGGTCGTCACTCAGCAGAGCATCGATGAGAAGGTCGTGATTGCGGTTAATAAGACCAAAGCTGAGACCAAAGAAGAGTTGCTCGGGGTAGTCAGTGGGTTGGTCACTGATGCGGTGGCCAGCTTGATTCCTGCAATTTTCGATTGGTCGAAGAGCAATCCAAATGCACGGCCGGAGGACTTTCCCCTTCCTAGCTTTGTCGGCAGCAATTCGGCAAACACCACAGCACCAACACCTGCCCAAGCAACCGCAAAAGGTCCCGTTCCTGTTCATAGCAGCCCGACCTCCGTCTCTAGCATGCTTGGCGGGCCTTCGTCGCTGGCTGAGCTCGACGCCCTCACGGTATACCCGTCATACCCTTTTCACCAGCATGTCTATAGCCTTTCGTTTCTGTTGACTTTCAGATGTTTGACGTCGCAGACATGTCTCCTTCGTAGGCCGACGATACCCCAAGCACCCTTCTCTACGACATCAAGGGCCAGAAGGTGGCTGTGGGAAAGGCAACGATCGTGAAGCCGAAGTACCGAATGTTCCACAACCTTATCAGGGTACATAAAAACTATGTCACGTCTAAGTCTTTCATCACATGATTAATTTGCAGTAAATTTTGTGCCAACCGTAGCTATTTTCTTTTGATGAGTATCACCACTTTATTTAATTAATCACAAGCAATATTCAACAAGTTTTTAAATGTTCACAAAATTTTTTATTGTGAATTTCAAAAAATGTTCATTCATGTAAAAAATATTCATTGATTCAAAAAATGGTCATCGATTCAAAAAATGTTTGCCAATTCAAAATATCATGTCAATTCATAGAAATGTTCATTGATTCAAAAAATGTCGGCGGATTGACAAACATGTTCAGAATTTTTTAAAAATGTCCTCAAAAGTTATTTTTTTGTTATTTTGTGATTTCAAAATGTATTGTCGAATTAGAAAATGTTCATTATTTCAGATATATGTTTGTCAACTCAAAAACTATTCTGGATTTCAATAAACGTTTACGAATTTGAAAATATGTTTGCAACACCAAAAAGGAAAATTTAAAGTAAAACAAAATAAGAAGTAATATATAAAATATAATAGAAAGAAAAAACTAGAAGAAAACAAAAAAAAAGATAAAAAGGTCTAGAACCTTCCTAAAAACCAGTATGCGGAAGAACCTGGAATGGACCAACCCGAAGAGGACCACAAACCCGAGGGGTACGCGTTAGGTCGCTACGTAGCGACCTATGCGCGGAATAGGATTCCCCAACTCTGAGCTAGTCGACATATGCCTCGCCCGCCTCTTTTTACATGTGTGAGTGGGCCGCCCCATGTAGGACTCTTTCTACTGGTTATATGAAGCTTCTAGAAACTTCAAACAGGTTTTTCCTTTTTTTTTGCCTTTTTTAGGATTTTTCCTATTGTTTGTTTTCTCTATTTCTGTTTTTATATCTTCATCTTTTCTTTTTTCTTTAATTTAAAATTCATTAAAACTTAAAATTCAGATTATTATTGTGGAGCTAGTTGCATGTCTAACCCCAAACACGCAACTACAGGTGGTGTCGTTTCGCTAATGCATGTCTCCAATGCGACTATAACTTAGGGAACAAAAGTGTTTTGTCATTAGGGCAGTTAAATATCTCCTACTTGATATGCAACTGCAACGTCACTTCCGATTATAAATGAATGTCTTCAACCCGACTATAACTTCATGGTAGGACGAAACTGTTTCTTGGGAGGATAGTTGTATATGTTCTACTAGATACGCAATTGCACACTATCGCAGGAATGCGTAGCAATGGCGGCATCAAAAGCCTAGCAATGACGGGTAAGGCTCTCAGAGGCACCTGCCACTGGCAACATGGCATTAGTGGCGGGCGCTCCACCTGCCACAAATGACTACAACAGTGGTGGGCGTTACAAACAGCCCGCCATCGACCTCGATCTTGTAGCAGTGGCGGGCATTACTATTAATGGTGGGCAAAAATATGTGTCAGTACTGGCATTTGTTTTGTAATGGCGGGTATAAATTTATTCTGCACACCACTTTTAGCTATTTATAGTTTCTTTTTAAAAATAGACCACAAAAAATATGCCACAATACATTGTACAGTATACAATCATCACAATACAAAGAAAATACGCCACAATACGCAACACAGTATGCAATCATCACAATACACATAAAATACACTAAAATGACCTCAGCCACTACAGAGACGCCTAGACTTGCAGTGGCGGCGGCGTTGACCTGGTGGTCATGGACGACTACGTCGGCAACTGTACGACCACCGGCGACACAACGGCCCAACCTCTTCAGCGATTAACTCGTGCCGCACTCACCTCGCGTCGACGGCTGTAGTCTAAATTTGCGCCAGCGACTGTCCTTGTTGTTCCGAACCTGTCCATGTCCGATGGCTGTCTGAGCCTGTCGAAGTGGAAGGTCGGTCTCCGGTGAGGTAGAGTAGGACATGGGACACGACCCAGCAAAAGAAACTCGAGTCGGCGCCATCTCCCATGGCCTACTCTTTCTTGTCGGAGCCCGTGCCCTCCTGTCGTCGGTGGACGTGAGGTCAATGATTGATCCATGATGGTGGAGCCGGCCGCGTCCAACACGACATGATTTTGGCGCCAAGGGCTGCAGGGCACGATACGAGGCACCGAAGAGTGCGAGTCTGCAACGCTGGCGTCTGGCACGAGGGCTGCCGCGGGCTCCCGTGCCCATTGCCTAACACGGTGGATGCGCCACACCATATTTGTATCGGATGTTAAGCGGGTGTGCATCTCTTTCTCAGTGCGCCAACAAAGTGGTTGCGTATCCTCCACGGCGTTCGGACGCCAGACGGACTGCACTGCCTCTGCTATGGCAGCGGCGACTGCCCTCGGGCGGGATCCATGCTCCATTGTGGCAGACGCAATGGATTCCCGCCAGATGGATTTCGACCGCTGCCGGGCGGACTCCTCTGGTAGTGGAGAAGCGCAAGGCAGTCGACCATCTCCTCCTTGGGGCCGCATGGGATGATCTCCGGTTCAACGGCTCGAAATGGTGGGAGATCCGCAAATGGGGCTTGTGAGTGGACGGGAGTGGCCTGGCGAGGAGTAGAGTGGAGTTGAATGCCGCTTGGGTTTCGCTCGGAGTGCGGATAGGGTCCAATTTATGTGGGGTCGGGTGGGCCGCACTCGGCCGGATCCTACTTGGCGGGTGTGTCCGGGCGCCTTTGGGCTTCCACATATCCTTCCAAGATATGGGCTGGATATGGGGAGTGCGGTCATGTCTAGACGTTTGGGCCGGGTTTGACAGATCCTGTTGGGTGGCAATTTTGCGTCCTAGTACTGACCGGGAAGCTTGCCCTGGCGTTTGTGGCAGATATGAGGCGTCCGGTGTAGATGCTCTTAATAAACCTGGACATGTGCCTACTACGTCTTGCATCTTGCATTTGCATGCGTTCTTTCTGAGTCGCATCCAATATCCAATGCTCTTAGAAAGCATTGTTTATTAGCTTCCCTGCATCCCAAATTTGCATTGCAACTTCGCAAAATCCAACTCATAAGTTTCAAGGAGATCAAACCGCAAAACTACAGGAGCAACGACACGCAACATTTACCCGAACGAAATAACATTTTGATGTGCGAGGCTGTGAATAATGGAGCCACCACCAGAAGTTTAATGGGAACAACAATGAAAATAAAATGTTAGCATCATATTTTGTACTGCTATTTCAAGTATGCATCCATTTATAAATATCTCTGGAAATATCATATTCTCTCCACAAGGCAATGTTTCATCCATATTATTAATAACAGTTTCGCAAAGTCCCCTTTATTCTCTATCCATGACTGACCCCTAACCTTGACATCAATCTTAAGTTCACACCCATCCAGGTTCAAGCTCCCAGGGTTCGCGGCGCGGTGGCACCGAAGCACGGGGTGTTTGCCCTGCATGCATAGTTCGATGTCAAATGAAGGATTTTCCTTGAAAGCGTAGTTCAATGTTAAATGAGATAAAACACTCTAGGTTTAGAAACACTATACACTGAAAATTCATAAACCTCTTATAGATATGAACAAACTTTTTGAAAAAAAAAACCATGACTACTTTCTCCATCTGTATCCTCAGCTTCTACAGAGTGGCACCTAGTCCTAGTGAACACTAATACTACCAAAGTATGAAAATCCAAGTTGCATGAACCTTGGGATACCACATAAGATAATTCTACGATGAACAGGCAGAAACAAGCTGCAAAAGATAGTAATAATTGATACCATTTGTTATCTCGGAGCCAAGTATAACATAACACTAAGATGAACATGTGTACTGCATGATGTGTATTTCACGTAGTCTGGGCTTATGTAACTTGAGTTTGGTAAGATCTTAGCTTACTAATTTGTATAACATGATAAAAACACGGGCCTTTGATTGGACTTAGCTAACATCAGTATACTTTAGTGCTGAGATAAATACAGCAACAAACCAACATAATCTGTGGAAGAAACCAAATTTAAATGGACAACGAATCACAAGTGCAGATTTAGAACACTGTATATCACCCCTATAAGAAAAACAATACTTTGTGTGATCTGAAAAGTGAAAAGATCTCGCTTTCCCGCAAAGAATATCAACAATTATTGTCCCATGATTTTCCATTTTTGCCATAAATCAAACTGCATGAACACCAAGCAAAGGCAAATAATGCTTTTACATACAAAGATCACAAACTATTACATAGTTTTCTTTTAAAATACTATTTTTCATAGTAGGAAAAATAGCCCATTTAATTACTTTAACGGTGTAAACTATATGTTCTAATATACCTCGCTATCACTCATTGCACCATATGGACATTCATGGTGGAACATCCAGGGTCTGGTAGCTCTAGCAGTGTGTAAAGATAACTTGATCTCTTTGTAATGCCCAATGTCGAACCACGGAGGATCAACATGGGAGGAAAAAGACAACTTGACTTTTGTGTGCCAACAAGTAGCATTTGAGCCCTCATTTTAATTTGCCATATATCCTTGCCATACGAGATTGCTACTAATTAAATTAATTAAAATTTTCCATTGGAATTTAGTCTATAGAAAAAATGTTTCCATCACGATGCATTATATGCCTCTAAAAGATGCATGTGAGGTGAGTGTTGAAATATACTAGCCAACATTGTTCACCCACTTAAGTAAATTGATTATGTACTTTCCATTCAATATTGTATCAAGCAAGGAGGACTTGAATTAAGAACCGGGTCAATGTACTAATAGCCTGCATTGATCCCATGACTAAGCTTACCTAGGCTTGAGAAGATCCTAGACATGACAGGTGTCTGGAAATATGTTGCCCATACTTCTTTCTCAACTTCCATAATAAATTTTTTTGGGAACTGGAAATATGATGCGCTGGACATTGATCCCATGACTAAACTTCTTTCTTAACTTCTGGGAACTAGTTAACATCATGAATTTAGTAGGGGGAATAACCATTGGAAGATCGTACACATATCTCTTAAGCCACGAGTTTTGGCTTATGTTGATGCACATAATAAGATTTCCCATAATTTCACATTATTGACATGGGTGTCTGCAAGACTCCTATTATGAATTGATTTATTTATATGAATTATATATGTTGAAATAAATAAAATACAAATCCAACATGTTTGCTTGAATCCACCAAAAATTAGGTTGCCAAAGTTCGAGTGATTTTGCTTCCCGTCAGGGAGGCTGACATGTGAGTCACTATCTTCACTATAATTGTAACATGAAAGCTTGGTGAAATCCATTTAATTTATCAAGTCACCATATGGTGGCATATGTAGTCATGTAATACATAGGACTTGGTGATATCCTAGTGGTGGAATTGCAATGACACATCTACACCGACTACACACGAAGTCAAACATTGTTTTCAGGGAGCTGGTCAGAATGAAAATAGGTTCCTAGCTAAAGTTATCTCACCCCACTTGAAAACTACAGGGCTTGCGCTACAACTTTGACCCAATGGCCTCTGTTTGCTGGAATCGGAATAGTTGAGAACAAAGTTTCGAGACAATAACTCCCTCCGAAACACAGGTTACACCTTTGATCGTACCGTGCTATCCAAGGAGCAACTCTTCTTACTATGTGAAAATGAAAGGTGCTAAGTTGTAATCCCATTCTAAGGATTCTTGTGGTTTCGGGGAATCTAGTTATAGGAGAACCAAGAGGGGGTCTTGATGGAGGCGATTAGCTTCGTAGGGTCAATAAGTACATATTAAGTCACCATATTGGGCACACTTGATTATATTAAGGACTCAAAGATAGCCATGAGGTGGATTTTAGTGGCACATCTTTATGGATGTGGCTTCGACTCACGGGAGGAATTTAATTTCACAATGGCGATTATTTGGGTTTACACCATCAAAAGTCATGACATGGAGAACATTCAATTATGAAATATCGATGACTTAGGACCTGTTCCGATCTCCTCTAGCTTCCCAAAACTTCAGAAATTCAACTTTTCGGAGTAGCTTCTCACTCCAAGCAGCGATGAAAAATCTGTTTCGCTCGGTTTGCAGCTCTCGCGGCACTGCAGGCTAGCTAGAAGGGTTGTGGCCTGTTCGAGCTAGTTGGGCTGACTAGAGGCAACCCAAATCGGCCTTGTAGAGGAGCAGTGAGGGAGCACGAGCGAGGGAACGAGGAGCAATCAAACAGATCGAGCGTACCGGTTCGGCTCGTATGACTTGGCTGTGGCAGTTCACTTGTAATATCGGCCAACTTCAAATTTCTGGATCGGTGGAGCTGGGCCGAGTCTGCTTCATGATTTTGCACCTTGGTCGATCCTAGCTTCCTAGAGCTAGCTTCTCGCTGCTATTTTGTTTGGCTCGTATCTGCTCCAGGAATTTGTGAAGCGAGGAGCGGGACAAGATCAGAACAGGCCCTTAGTGTTGTAAAATTACAATGGCACGTATTCACTTTCTTGGGTTAGACTTTTGATGTAGACTATTAATTTTTCATTGACAATTATTAGGCATGTCGTCTCCCCTTGACATAAAAGAGTAACTCCTTCCTCCTCACAGGCACATGACATAATGTAATACTCATTGGGTTTAGAATAGGCAATACACCATATGTGACCATAGATGATGCACTAGAGAGTTCCAGCTTGGCCTCCTATTTGACAAATGTGAGTAATATTCAAGGTCAAGGATTACCTAACCACCAACTATATTAATATAAATACGGGAGGATATAAGTTAACTTTATAGTCTCTTGGCGAACAAGTGGACACAACAATAGTAGTTAACATAAGTAATGAACTCATGACCACTGACAGCTAGACCCAAATCGTGAGAAGAAGGTTACACCTTAGAGCATAGAACCGATATCAAATACTAAATAATGAACTAAATGAACCATGTTGGGGAAAAAAATTCTTGACAAATAACTTCAATGACCAATCATCGACAACTATTTTCTCCTTGTCCTCTGGCCTTTGTGACGTAGACCACATGGACCACACGGCTTGTTCATAAAGTGGTAGTCCAACTAAAGCCGAATGCCGATGTAGGATAAGGATTTGATTTACATGTAGCATAGTTGATGTATGTTGAATTTTTGATTCAAATCTCAACAAATTATCTTGTTATGTCTACTTTTTTTATTCCTATCTGGAATGTGGCTATAATAGATAAGACATGTCCATTATTTCCCCTTAAATAAGTCTACTTAGATAATGATACAACTATTCCCAATCACAATTCTAACTCAGATGTGAAGCATATCGAATTAATAGTGTTGATCAGGGTACTATGGGGGTTGGTGAAGGAAAATACAACAAGAAAGGGAGGAGATGGCATGTTATGCGCACTCATACTTTGTTAGCATTATCATACAAGATTCATTCTATTATCAACTAGTAAGAGAGATCTTGTCCATGTGTTATAATTAACCATGCTCGAGTCTCACTCCCTTGGTAACAATAGGAAGTAAGTAGAGCAACATGTTGGGCGTTCTCGTGTTGCCCTATGAGCCTCCTCCGTTTCCATATTATCACACTATACAACTAGATGAAAGTACAACACAATGTTGGTTGTTTCCATGTTCGCCTATTATCCTCTCCATTTACACCTTGCCTCACTAGACCATTATAGATTCTATTGTGGTAAAATATTCCCATATGGTTATGACTACCCTTCCACTAGAATATGCATCAAAGAGAAGTGAATAGTGTTTTGTGGGGTGTTTTGTGTTTTGTGTTCTCAGCCACAACATGGAGAACATTCAATTGCAAAATACCGATGACTTTGTGCGGTAAAATTGCAATGGCGCATATTCCCTATCTTGGGTTAGACTTTTTATGTAGGTGGTTAATTTTTTATTGTCAATTATGAGGCATGGCATCACCCCTTGGCACAAAAGAGTGACTCATTCCTCCCCGCAGGCACATGTCATTCTGCAATACTCATTGGGTTTAGAATATACAATACACCATATGCGACCATAGATGATGCGCCAGACAGATCCAGCTTGATCTCCTATTTGACAAATATGAGTAATATTCAAGGTTGATGATTACCTCAGTGCCAACTATATTAATATAAATCCGGGAGTATCTTAGTTAACTTTATAGTCTCTTGTTGAACAAGTGGGCACAACAATAATAGTTAACATAAGCAATGAACTCATGAACACCAAGAGCTAGACCCAAAATGTGAGAAGAAGATTACATACTAGAGCATTGAACCGATATCAAATACTAAACAATGAAATAAACAAACCATGTCAGGAAATAAATTTCTTGACAAATAACTTCAATGTCCAGCCATCAAAAACTATTTGCTCCTTGTCCTTCCGCCTTTGCAACATAGACTACATGGAGCACATGGCTTGTCCATAAAGTGGTAGTCCAACTAAAGCCCAATGCCCATGTAGGATGTGGATTTGATTCACATGTAGGATAGTTGATGTATGTGGAATCCTCAATTCAAATCTCAATAAGTTATTAGGTTGTGTCTACTTTTTTTATTCTTCTTCGGAATGTGGCTATAATAGATAAGACACCTCCATTATTGCCCCTTGAACAATTCTATCTAGACAATGATATAGATGTCTCTCAATAACTATTCTTTCTCAGATGAGAAGCATATCCAAATAATAGTGTTGATCAGGGTACTATGGGGTTGGTGAAGGAAACTCGAACAAGAAAGGGAGGGGATGGCATGCTATGCACACTCATACTTTGTTAGCATTTTCATACCAGACTCACTCCATTTCCATATTGTATGAGATATCTTGTCCATGTGTTATGATTAACCTTTCACTAGTCTCGGTCTCTTCGTACCAATAGGAAGTAAGTAGAGCAACATGTTGGGTGTTCTCGTGTTGCCCTACGAGCCTCCTCCATTTCCATATTGACTCACTAGACAACTTGATGCAACTATAACACAATGTTGGATGTTTTCATGTTCGACTATTGTCCTCTCCATTTACACCTTGCCTCACTAGACAATTATATATTCTATTATGGACAAATATCCACATAAGGTTATGATTACCCTCCAACTAGAATATGCATCAAAGAGAAGTAAATAGTGTATTTTTGGTGTTTTTTGTTTGGTAAGATGTCAAGATATAACATACATACATATACAATAATTTAGACGAAATCTAGTTGGCATGTGAAGTCAACCATGATATGTAAGGATGCGGGTCCTCTGACATGTTGTGTGGCTTCATAACCACAGTTAACATCCATGCAACAAGTAACTTCCATATCGTTCGTATTCCTATTAGCCATGTTTCTCTCCCTTTTTTGGTCATGAGGTCATTTCAGACCCAAACATGCATGTTGACCTTCTCTCATACTACCCATGGTGTTAACACACATGATTAACAACTTAGAAAATATGTTATCTCATGATCCAACACACTTCTTGACCTACTGTCATTTCACATGACCAGAGACCTAGCTCCAACGTTGATGTTTCACAAAGCTTTACCGAATGAACAACTGCTTGTTCAAACAATCCACATATCAAAACCATCACGGGAAATGAATAGAAAAGCCATTTCCAGTTGACACGTTGATCATGAAGCAGTATACCTAGTACTTCCCTCAAGTTTAGCAATAGCATTAGTCAATCAACAAAAAATAGGAAGCGAGAAATTCAAAAATTCCACATAAGCTTTACAATCGTCCTTGGGATAAGGATATTGTTTCGATAATTTCTGACAGGGCTACACTTTGGGCCAAGAGTTATTTTTGCTCACACAAGCGGGATTTGAGTAGCCTCCAACCATTGTGAATATTAAAGCTCATGTTGTGCCATAGGCGGCTACTCTTTCTCCACAGGTGACTACTCCTTCTTGAGCTACTCATGCTCAGTTGGCAGGTCATTCAGATCAAAATTGTGGTTATTGATCATGGAGACCTGAACCCCTCGAGGTGCCATTTCCCCTGCTTCCAAGCTCCCCAGTCCTTCACTCTCGACCCCACCTAAAGAGAACCTGTTAGGGTTGAAAGATATGTCTTTGTGCACATAAAAACACTAAAAATTCTGAACAAAACAAATGTGCACCACACTAGAGTTCTCGCCTAGTTATCGATCAAAAGTGGTGGGTCAAAAAACCGGTCAGTAGTGCTACTTAGCACTAATGGCCGACGGGATTGTTGTGAATCTTACTATAACTAAAATTCTATTTTTGTTGGAAAAAGGTAGTAGTGACGGGCCCAATATGTGGTCCGTCAATGGTACGTTGTTACGAGTGACAGAGGACAATATTGAGGCTAAACATGCTACTTGTGAGTAACATACAACCCACCACTTACAAGCCCTAGTCACATCCTGACAGTTACTAAATCAATACCCTATATCGTCAATGGAACGTTATTACGATCAATTGTTGTTATGATCAGTAGGTCGCAACTTAAAAAATAGTAGCCTCACCCAGTAAGCTCATTATTCCTTCCTGCTATCATTCATCCCTTATGTAGCTACTAGCACACTTGTCTTTATGATTTGTCCTCCACAGTCTTGCAAACTTCCCTTGTTAACTGCTCATCATGCCATACCGTCCCCCACTTCCTCGAAAGTAATTCCTATGAGGAAGAAACCTTGCGTTGCCCCTCCCCCTCCTCAATGCTGTTATCTCCGTGGAATGTGGCATGGGTGCCAACTGCATGAAATCATTGAGTTTGTCCGAGAGAAGAAACACAATGGTCCAACTTCCTTTGCAACCTATTCTTGAAGGCCTTGACCGTCCGGCGTCTTGGCTCCTATTCTTGAAGCCACTCCCCATTGTTGTTTTCTATATTCGGATCCCCAACTCTATGGATTCTCCAAACATCACATGATGTAACACACTGAGGAAAAGTAGGTTCGAGTAGTGGAGACTACACATTGTTGGCAGGTGCCGGATTTGGACTGGCCATGGCCTAATTTTCTTTTCTGATTTATTCACCATTGGCGGGCTCATGCCTGTAAGTGGCTTGTTTCTCCTCCACTAAGTATAGACTACTAATGGTAGTTGAACCCATCACTGCTGGGTGTTTCTGGACCTTCACCAGTTAGGATTTATGGAGTAGTCTGGAATATAAAATGTAGAGAGAGAGAGATTGAGAGAGAGAGCATGAGAATTGGGGCTATATGTAGGGAGAATAACCATTTTGTATGTACCAATTTTGAGGTGGAACAACACACCTTGACATGCCTTGAAGGCACATGAACTTCTTCTAATTTCAACATACCAAAAACTAATATGATTCCTTAAAACATACTGACCAAAATACATTCCATATCTATCAAGATTTACACATAATATATTAGTAAAAATTATTTCTTGTTAATAATCTGAGAACAAGGCAAGATTTAAATATATGTGTTCCCCATAAATAAGCTAATGTCTTATCTCTCTCTTTGTGACTTTGTTTCTTTGGAAATGATCCATTTATGGCGGCTGATTCCTATGTGCGCTGGTTCCCCCTAGAGCTATTCATATTTACTGAAATTTGCATTATTCTTCAAGTTGGCACCTATATGTGTCACACTCTTAGCGTCGTCTTCACATGTGACAAGATTTCTTTCGATGTCGCTTGAACACTAGCAAGTGTATTTGCCTTGAAAACAAGAAGAGCTAATGTCCTCGCTTCCTATAGATAGAGGAGACTATATGATTTGGATAAGACCGCCTTTGTAGAAAGGCAAATGTAGCAGAAAGGCTCCAACGCAAAAAAGTACCAATGGAAGCACACATATAAATACCTAGTGGCGGGCCCAGCATGAAAAGAAATGCTAAGGACGGTTATAGGTGACCGACAAGTAGTGCTAGGGTTAGGTTTTTATTCATCTATGAGGTGATGACACTGTAAACTCCTACATTGATTGGTCTTGGTGCTTCCACTCCTTTGCGCGACGATGGGAGAGAAGGCGTGGCGTAAATCGACAGCTCAAGTGAACAGGGCAACCAAGGATCCTTAAGATGAGAACATTCAAAGTCCCTGACAGATGGAAATGCTTCAAGGGAGGCAGCTAATCTCTCAACCAAATTAACAAGGAGCCCTGAACTTGACAACAAAAGGAACTAATAGATCTCATGTTTGAGGATCAGGATTCCAGACCGACCGAGGCCTACTCGGTGGTCAGTGGTTGGAAAGGCATGCTCACTCCCGCAAATCAACATCAACGTGTTTGCTAGGGCTATGCAACATACATGGCACTCTACTAGGAAGCCCAAATAAGTCACATTAGAAATAATATCTTCTTCTTTAGATTCCATAACAAAGGAGTCTAGAAGCACGCTCTATATAATTGAATGTGACAATTTGGTTTTAATGTGATAGTTTTGAAGGATTATGATAAAAAGAAACTAGGTCATCGAAGATAATGTTTTGTATGACGGAGCCATGGGTGATAATTATAGATCCTCCCCTATATAAATGATCATATACTTTTGGGAATGCTCTTGGGAATTGTCTTGGTGGCGTGGTAAAGAGTGATGTTAAGAAGGATGGATTTATGGGGGAACCATCTCAGATTTAGAGCTAGAATTTTCATATTTCTTTCACTAGTCTGAGGCTTCTTTCTCCACTCTTCAGCAAAAGATGAGGGGACCTTGTTTGATTTTCAATTTGAGAAGATACCTCTCTTTTGGATTGACTACGATAGACTAGCACATGTTGACGGATGATTTGAACCACAAAATGATTCCTCACCCCAGTTGGGTGAATGGTTGAGGGCATAACTTGGACATGGCTCCTCACAGACAAAAACATAGTAGAGGCCGGTGAAAGAAAGCAGGAACTTTAGTTTTGGGAGCACTAGGTCAAGCAAGGGCGTCTATGGGGGCGCAGGGGTCATGTAGCGTTGCATGTCCGTCCATTTACCTCAACAAAGAATTCTTTTAATCACAACAACTAGGAGATTACTCAAGGAGTTTCACACAAATGGAGCGCAATAGGGAGAGTGTAGCCCATAATAGCGTTTCAAAACTTTGTTTTAGTAGCAACCTGTACACTTGGGACAATAAGAGGGAGCAGGAGGAGATCCTTTATGTACATGTGGACAGGGGTACATGCAATGATGAATTCGTGCATTCATTGTAGGATACACCCATTGAACATGTGGTCATGGAGGACCAGACCATGGTTTGCTCGTTAATAGAGCGCTAGAAAACCTAGTCATTACCAAAAGTAAGAAGAGGGCATTAACGTTTGAGGAGAGGTGGATGCCCATGGAGGCATGATAGTGTGCAGGTGATAACAATTCCGGCCAGAGTGAGCTCTACAGGAAGCGTAACAATGTCACCAATGATATGAAATATTGAAGTGGCTCTGTATTTTGTCTTGTATGTTGTGAGATTACTAGGCACAAGGTCCAGCTTCGATGGAAAGGGTAGATCATTGGGATCCAGACATCCTCGTTGAAGACTAGCGAGATTGAAGCGTAGCTTCATGTGGTTCGTGCACAGGAACAGATAATGTGTATGCAATGTTCCCGACTGGAATTTCTCAAGGAAGAGATCAAAACATGAGGGCGGATGGCACGAGTTGTACTATTGACAATGAGATGGAGAAGATTTCGGCCGATTCCTATGCTTAGTTGTTTTCTTCAGAAGCATCTGCTGATGCTGACAACATCTTAGCTCACATCCGACCCTGTGTGACTAGTGATATGGAGGAGAGGGTGAACACGGACGTGATGGATGAAGAAATTGAGAATGCACTATTCTAAATTTGACTGGAGCGCAGGGGCTAGACAACCTCTCACTTATGTTTACCAATTTCACTAGTTATTTCTAAAAAATGATCTACGCATAGTAATAGATGATTCTTTTAATGGAGTTATTTCACCAAACTTTAGTGATATGGTTCTAGTCCTAATCCCCAAAATTACCTAAATGGAGATACTTCCTCAAATGGGATCAATCAACTTATGAACACGCTCAATCAGATTGCTTCAAAGGCCTAGCAAAGAGATTGAAGGTTTTCCTATCCATAATGATCACGCGGGAGCAAAGTATGTTCATTCAAGAAATAGAAAAAATCCAATGTTCGCAATTAAACTATACGTGATGAAGGCCTATAAGAGGGTGGTTTGGATTTTCCTCGATCTGATGATGAGGGCACTTGGTTTCTCAGATAGGTTGATCTTGATGATTATGATGTGTGGTACCCCGGCCAGGTTTTCTATCAAATTGAAAGGAGTGTGTTATGTATTTTTTATACTATGAAGAGGGCTCTGGCAAGGAGACCCATGGTCTTCCTATTTTTTTTACTTTCTATGTTGTGAGTTTTTTGGCCTTTCTCATGAGCGCTCAAAGATAAAGAGATCAATGGTATATCTTTTGGGAGGACTAACCCCCATGTAGCCCATCTTATTTCTGCAGATGATAGTATAGTATTTCTTCAACCGTCAAATGGCAACTTTGTAACCTTAAATATATCCTCTTTGACTACGAGTGGGCCTTGGGACAAATGGAAAATTTTCAAAAAGCCTCAACATTCTTTGGGAAGTGAGGCAAATAGGAGGACTAAGTTGTTGTAAATATATTTGCACAGATCCTAAGGCATTGAGCGAGCATTATTTGGGGCTCCCAACCGTGGTGGGTAGGTCAAAGGAAGTAAATTTTAAACATCTTAAAGAAAGCTCAAATGTCAAAGTGGTTGGATAGGAAGGACAAGGTATCTCGAAGGCGGGAAAGGAGGTGCTAGTAGAATCAGTGCTTCAAGCAACACCTACTTACACCATGAGTTGCTTCAACTCCCCAGAGAAAATGTGTCAGAACTTAACTATGTGAAAGTATGTAAAACCGTGAGTACCCATAGTAGGGTGGTGAACTTGTAGGGATCCACGACAAGGGAGTTCACACAAAGGATTTTACCTAGGTTCGGGCCCTCGGTGAGAGGTAATGCCCAACATCCTGTATCTGATTTTTATCCATGGTGGAGCACCTTGTGCGAGGGGTTTAGAGTGGAGATGAAGTATAATGCTACAGAGAGTATAGTCTATGAGAGTATATGTGAATGACAACCCGAGCCCCTCCTTATATAGGTGGCAAGGGTTAGGTTTACAAGGAATCCATCAGATCTCATACCACTGCCATCTTAGCTTGCCTGCCAAGATGCTCTCACAGTCCTTATCTGGGATCCTGAGCTGCCCTACTGCACCGATCCTCCACTTGGCCTCTAGGGCCCTAAGGCAGGCCTGCTACCAGGCTTCCCACCCATAAGACACCCCTAGCGTATTGCACCTTTAGTAGCCCCCTAGCGTGTCTAGAGTTGGAGTTATGCTTAGCTTCAGGATGGAGAATCCAGGAGGCCTCCTTTTGTCTTTTTGGCTATTTAGACAAGCACTTGTGACCTTGCGGCTAGTCTGATTCAACATAGGTAGTCCACCCTCCCCTCCATTTAATCTATTTTGATCATATACATTCTAAACCATCATTGTCAGCTCTTTTGCAACTATAAGCTGTTGTCGCAGAGCTAAAAAATTATGGCTTGGAGAAACAAATTTATCGTCTTCATGTTTGATAATGTTGATACGTTACTGATGTTCCAAGCTCACTCATGTGTATGTACATAAAAATGGAGACGAGGTGTGCAATGTTAACTAATATTGTTGAAAGGCCGACCATCGATCATCGCGGTGCTGCAAGCCCGGGTGTTCAGTGCTGGAAGCCGGTAACTTGGTGCAGCAATGCTATTGGTCAGTGAACTTTTCATTGCTACAAGGTGGTTGAAAATGGTGCACTAGTGCTACAAAGTTGGGGTTACCTCATGTTGCAATGTTCTGTTTAGTGTTGTAAGGTTGATTACCAGTGTGCTTTTCACTAGCCTATCATGGCCACCATTGTCGCCTCCATGTTGGTCTATTGCTGAGAAACATGGGTGTATGTTGCGAAGGTTGGGTAGAGGAGACGAGAGGAACAACTAAGTTGGTGGTTGATTGGGTAGTGATGTGTGACCCAATTGAACGACTCACGGTTGGGCGTAACCTAGGAAGAGCTGGCAGATGCATGCTGATGATCCATCGGTTCAGACCTATATACATTGTGTTTTTTCACTGATTTGTTGCAGCTAATGAGTATGTGTTGTATATCTACAATTTTTTGTATAGACATGCTCGCATGTTGCGACATTTTTATGAGGTCTCACAAAAGAAAATTGAATTATATTCAACAGGCTGGTTTCAGGGGGAAATCAGTCAGCTCGCTCTAGCGCCAGATGCCCCTTGTTAGTCTTCCTCTCTCTTCACCATATCTATTCGCTTTATTTCCACCACATATAAAGACAGAATTCGATCCATCTCCTCCCTTTTCTTTAAACCAAGAGCTACTCCTCCCTTTTCTTTTTTTATGTAATTTCAATACGATTTCATTTGTGTTCATGTTTTCAATTTAGAACCCCACGGAAGTGAATAGAAAAAAGCAAAATACCCCCGTGATACGCCTTCCTTTACCTATTTCTAGATCATCCTTTATTTCCCCTTCTCTATGACAATGAGTTGGGCTAGCACTGCCACTCAATGATGCTGCGACTCTCCGACCATCAATGCTACAAGCCATCGCTATATGCTGAAAGAGGAGCACTATGCTACATTGGCCAAGGCATACGACGTCTCAAGGTCGTGAGTGTGTTTGTCGGTGCAGCACCCTGATAGCCGATGTTGCAAGGCAGTGCTTTCTTATGGTGCAAAAAACACATATTGTGTTGTTAGGTGCGGCATCCGTCTTCTCATATGTGCTACAACTATGGCCGATGTTGCAGGGCAATGGTCGTATCATCGCTAGTTTTACAGGGGCAGTCACAACAATTCCTAAGTTGCATAGATCGCAGTGGTGCAACCGCGTATTCTCGCGGGGTGTGTTTTATCCCACAAACAGTGCCACATGCCACGGCCCATCTGTAAATGGGTGATGGTGGTGGTGGCATCAACTACATTGTCTGTAAGACAATGTTGCAAGGACGACGCCTCGTTGGCGCACTGTAATAATACTTGCAGGATATCCAAGCGACATCAGGGATCTCTAGGGTACCAAAGCCAGGTGTTGCAAGGGGACGATGTAATTGTTTGTTGCGACGATGTGGGAGGGGTGGTGGATACACATGTATTGTGAAGGCTATGGAGGAACACGGTTTCCATTCTCTCTGCTGCCGTGTAGTGTGATCCAATGCTCCATGTGTCAATTCGACGGCTGGCGAGCCGACTAATTTCGTTGACACCTAAAACGTGCCGAAAAATATGTGGAGATGTTTCTAGCCATTGCATGTTTCTTATTTACAGTTCATATGTTTTCCACGCTGCAACACAGTGCTGGAGCTCGCCTATGTATACACAGCTAGTGACAAAACAAACTACACCTAGGTGGGACTTGATTAAAATCAGGTGAGTAAGGCGTCCATCCCTCGGCCGACTGACGCGTAGCACCGCCCGCACCAACGTCGATGGAAAGAAAACATGTGCAGCTTCAGCTAATATATAACAATACTAATGATGACAAAAAGACCCAGCATGGACAGAGCTAACAAGCTTCAGTCCAATACCAGTATACTAGTGATGACGAAAAACCAGCATGCACAAGAGTTAAGCAGGTTGTTTGCCAGTGTAGCCTGCATGGAGACGATGTTGACAAAAAAAGCAGCATAAAGTATACTTACCAACCGCACTTGACGACGCGATGCTCCCTCGTCTTGTCCATCTGCCAGACCACAGCAATTAGAAAATCCAAGGATATATACACACCACGTAGTTCATGCACATACACATCAGGTAATTCAGTAAGCTACAATACAATTCACATGACTAGATTAAATATTGTCAGTAACTTCAAATCATTAGGCACCGGTTAACTTCAAATCACTAGTAGGAGAGGGGGAAGCGAGTGCGGCTCACCATCTTGTCATCGGAGACACGGTTTGCATGCACGGTGGGGGCGCGAGCGCGGCTCACCATATTGTCGTCGGAGACAGTGTTTGCATGCCGGGTGGGGGCGCGAGCGCGTCTCATCATCTTGTCGCCGGAGACAGCGTGAGTACGCGGGGCCCCTGGCGCCAGGAGCGCAAGCACCTTCAAGGGGCCTTCCCGGGCCTCTCGGGATTTCAGCTCCTCTCTGGTGGCCGCTGGGGGCGGGCTTTTCTCCTGGGGTCTCCCGGGCTTGCGCCTGTGAACCACCGGCGCTATCTTGTTCCTGTCCATCTGCCAGATGAGATCGCATCGATTAGAAAGTCCAAGGACATATACCCAGCACGTAATTCTTGCACATACACATCAGGTAGTTCATTAAGCACTAGCACTAATTCACATGACTAGATTAAAGATTGTCAATAACTCCAGCTCATTAGGCACCGGTTAACTTCAAATCACTAGTAGCAGAGGGGGGAGGAGCGAGCGCGACTCACCATCTTGTCGTCGGATACCGCGCTTGCACGCCGTGTGGGGGCGCGAGCGCCACTCACCATCTTGTCGTCTGAGACAGCATAAGCACGCGGGGCCCCTGGCGCGGGGAGCGCAAGCACCTTCAAGGGTCCTTCCCGGGACTCCCTGGATTCCAGCTCCTCTCTGGTGGCCGCTGGGGGCGGGCTTTTCTCCTGGGGTCTCCTGGGCTTGCGCTTGTGAACCACCGGCGCAGGCGCCTGTTGCGCAAGCATCTTCCCTTTCCCCTGGGCGACCGCGACCGCAGGGGGCGGGGCGGGGGCCGCCAGGCTGTGCTCCTCGTGGTTGGCTGCGTGTATGGCACTGACGTCGGAGCTAGACATCGCGGTGGATTGGTCGAGCAGACGCGCGAAGTTGGTTGAGGAGAGCGGGATGAGAAAAATGTGAGCGAGGAGGAGAAGCATGTGTTGCCCTTTATGAACTGAAACGGAAGGCACGGGCCAAGGTGGGGACCGCGTGTTAATCTACAGATTTATTTATTTAATACCAGCAATTAATAATAGCATATCTTTGGTATATTTCTATTAAATATTCTTATATTTTGGTATAGTATTAAATATATATTTGTATACTAGTGTTTAATAGTAATATTCTTATACTCTCACCGTCCCAAAATTCTTGTCTTTGATTTGTCTAAATACGGATGTATCTAGTTACATTTTAGTGTTAGATACATCCGTATCTAGACAAATATAAGACAAGAATTTTGGGACGGAGGGAGTATTTAGGAACAATGATATACTACTATTAAATACTATTATCTCTGTTACTAAATATAAGAATAGCTGTGACAGTATTTAATACTCCCTCCATCCGAAAATACTTGTGATCAAAACAAATAGAAAGGGATGTATCTAGAACTAAAATACATCTAGATACAGCCTCCTTTATTCATTCTGATGACAACTATTTCCAGACGGAGGTAGTAGTAACATTCTTATATTTTGGAACAGAGGTAATATTATTTAATTGTTGTATATCTTTGGTTTACTATTAGATATATCTTTGGGATTCTAGTATTTAATACTAGTAATATTCTTATATTTAATGAGGAATAAAAATATATCACTACTAAAGAATATTATCTCTATTAATAATTATTTGAAAACAGCTAATAGTATTTTATAGTAATATTCTTATATTTTGGAACAGAGTTAATAGAATTTAACTGTAGAATATCTTCGGTATACTACAATTAAATATTCTTATATTTAGGTATATCTTTGGTATACTAGTATTTAATATTCTTATATGTTTGGTATATTAGTATTTAATAGTAATATTTTCATATTTAGAAACAAATATACACTTACTATTCCCTTCGTCCGGAAATACTTGTCGTAGAAATGCATAAAAATGGATGTATCTAGAACTAAAATACATCTAGATATATCCATTTCTCCGACAAGTATTTCGTGACGGAGGGAGTATTTGGTAGTGCATTTATTTGTTTCGCAGGGAGTACTACTACTACTACTACTACTACTACTACTACTACTACTACATCCGTCCGGGTTTATTGGTCCCTTTCATATTTTGTGTCCAACTTTGACCATACATTTGACAAACAAATTATAAGTTGTATGTCACAAAACATATATTGTTGGATTCATATTTGAAAGAGGATTTCAGTGATACTATTCTTAGACTATATAACTTATTCTTTTAATAGTTAAATCAAATGTCAAAGTTTGACCCAAACTACAGGGAGCCCTAATAAATCAGGACAGAGGTACTCGTAGTCATGATTTAGTTCCCTAGTCAATTAAAAGTAATACTAGCAACTTTTTGACGAAAAGTATATCATCTTATTATAGCCAAAAGATAGATGTAAGGAATAAAGTAAGTATTTTGGTAATCACCTTGCTTTTAATTTAAACTGAATTTTTTATACTCGAATTATTGATAAGGCAAAAGATAGAATGGTTGCCATTGTATTCGGAGTTCTCGGCAATGCCAGAGTTCAAATGGCGCTAGTACAATTCGGAGGCACACTAAGCGACGTTTTTCACAACTCATTCCGACAATGTTCATTAGTTAAGACGTAGGCACTACAATTCATCACTCCATGAACCCAAGTGATCTTGGACTCAATAAAAGTTTGGAGCTAGCATGCCCTTCACATCTTCAACCGCCGGGCCCTTCAGAGTTGAGCTTGCTCACAACCATCTTTCAGTCCATCTCCAAGACGATCGTCTAGACCCCAACTTCCTTCTCTAGTGCAAGGACATGGCGACATGCTAGTAACTTCGCCACTTTAGGTTTAATTAGAGAGGGTAAAAACGGCATCAGCCTACAACGGACTCCCTTGGATGGCCTCTCAGGATTGTAAAATGTTATGTTTGTGGGAAACTGCACGACACCCAATATGGGTGTGGCTATCTCATTATAAAGTGTCTACACGAAAGCTACGTATAAACATTATCTAACAACCTCCCTCAATCTTCACAAGTGGAAAAAGGGCGAGCCACAACTTTCGTTGGTGGCGCTCCATTTACAACCAACGCCACCACTATTTTTTTTCAAATAGTGACGGCGTTGGCTGATTTGGTACGATATTAGTAGGGGCATAGTGGTGGCGTTCGAAAACAAGGCAGTGTGAGAAATATATGAGATCAGCAATTTGTACCAGGCATAATATCTTGCTGTCGTGGAATAGCATGGAAGGCCAACACTATTATATTTAGTTGTGACGTGCTGTTATAACTGACGCCGGTATTGTTATTTTGTCAATGCCAACATTCTTACATTACTATTTTTTTGGTATATTCTTTTTTATAGTATATTATAGTTTATTTTTATTAATTTCCAATTATTTTAAATAGAATTAATGACATTTTTAAAATATGTACTTAAGATTTTAAATTTACTTTTTTCCTTTTTAGTTACTACTTGAAATATATAGTTTTGAGCCTTCAAATATGTAGTTTCACACTTCAATTTTTTTTATTTTTAGTTTTTTCTGTGGTGATATTTTTAATAGTATATTATAGTTACTTTTATTAAATTTATATTATTTTAAATGAAAATAATGACATTTTTAAAAATATGTAGTTTGAGACTTAAAATTCACTGTTTTTCCTTCTTAGTTTGAGACTTGAAATATATAGTTTTGAGCCTTCCAATATGTAGTTTCACACATCCAATTTTTTTTTCATTTTAGGTTTTTTGTGGTGAACTTATTTATATTATATTATAGTTTACTTCTATTAAAATTTTATTATTTTAAATGGAAATAATGACATTTTTTTAAATATGTATTTTGTGACTTTAATATTGTTTCCTTTTTAGTTTAATACTTAAAATATATAGTATTGAGCCTTCAAATATGTAGTTTGACACTTCAAAATTTGTTTCCTTTTAGTTTTTTGTGTGGTGATCTTTTTTATAGTATATTATAGTTTACTTTTATTAAATTTCTATTATTTTAAATGGAAATAATGACATTTTTTTAATATGTTTTTGAGACTTTAATTTTTTCCTTTTTAGTTTAAGACTTGAAATATATTGTTTTGAGCCTTCAAATATGTATTTTGACACTTCCAATTTTTTTTAGTTTTTTATTCGGTGATCTTTTTAATAGTATATTATAGTTTACTTTTGTTAAATTTACTTTTTTCCTTTTTAGTTTAAGACTTGAAATATATAGTTTTGAGATGACAATTTTTAGGTGGTGATCTTTTTTCTTTTTGGGCAAGCCCAAATAGTATTAGAATGTCGTGGGCGTCAAAACCAACGGGGGCAACGACCCCCTCAACCCACTCCCTCTCTCTGACCCGCTGCTCTGTTTCGTTCCCTTTTCTCTCCCTCTCTCACCGTTGGTCGTGCCGCTTTGATTTTTGCCGATTCCGACGATTGTCGTCGTTCTCCGGTCTTGAGGTACACATCTGAGCCTCCCACTCTCATCTGGTCCATTTGGAATTTTTTTAATTTAGAGGTGTGTTTTGCATCTGAGCCTCCCACTCTCATCTGCTAGGGTTTCGGCGACGACACCAGGCGACGATGACAGCGACGGAGTAGACTGTAGGCAACCCTCGGCTCCAACCCAGGTGAGCATATCATCCCTCCTTCTTTTGCTATAGGTCACTGCCATTGTAATTTTTTTATTTGAATCACTAGGGTTCATCACTGCTAGGCAGTGACAATGTGCTGTAGTTGTCTAGAGTTAAGGTAGATATATTTTTCAATCATCGGTTAGCACTAGCTGTAGAAACTAGAAGTGCAATCTGTCAATAAAATTAACACTACTAGGGAAATGCTTATACAAGTTAGCAGCTACTAGTTAGCAGTAGCGCTGGAAAATAGTCAACGCTGCTACTAGTTAGCAGTAGCGCTGATCCAGGGAAGCGCTACTATTCTGTCTATAGCAGTAGCGCTGGAAACCAAAAACACGGTACTACTATGTGGGACCAGACAAGGCCACCGACGGTAGCTGTAGTACCAGCGCTGTGCAGAGTCCAACACTACTACTAACAGTTTAGTAGTAGCGCTTTATTTTATTGCGCCGCTACTGCTAATGGGCCCCACTTAGTAGCAGCGCTTCTCCAGGAAAGCGCTGCTCCTAAGTACGGTAGCAGCAGCGCGTTTTGGTAAGCAGCGCTACTGCTAGTTGCGGCTGGTGCCACCTTTTCATCTCCTCCCCCTCCTCTCCCCCACTTTGCCCTCTCTCCCCCTCCTTTCCCCTCTCCACTATCCACCATTGTTGCTCTTCTTCTCTCTTCCTTCTACCTCTCTTCTCTCCTCATTAATGTCCCCCTCCACCATAACTCTTCTCTATAAATGGCCTCTCTCACATCTCTCTTTCTCCTACCTCT
>NC_041393.1:747760673-747771823 GCF_002162155.2 Triticum dicoccoides | reverse complement strand
ATAATAATAAAGCACGGATTGAGTCTCCGGGTTCACCGTCACAGTAAACTTTTTTCTTATGCCATAATACGCTTTTACAATTTGTATGGATAAAATCGTAATATAAACGAGGTGGTACTAATCTATATCTATTCATCCATACATGCGGTAACTTTCGTACGTCGTTCGTGAGGAGAGAAAATTCATCGTCATTGTCCCAAAAAGAAGCCCACTACGTCCCAACCGGCTAGCATGGGCCTCGGCCCATCAAACGAAACTGGTCTAAAAAACATTACGAGAAAGATGGATCGAACGGGCAACCTACTGCTTATATCAGAAGAGGGCATCCAATGGGCTAACCCATGACATTGTGAAAAGGAGAGCGTTTGATCGTTGATTACATAATCCAACCTCGCCCCCTTACATTGATTTAGACAAATTTAAATACAACTACGAGTCGACTGGGATCAATAGGCAAGGGTGGTAAAACGAATTAAAATTGAGGAAGATGATCAATGATCAATGAGGAAGAAGATATGCCTGGTGGTGAAATCTCAAAAGGAGGACATTGGATGGATGATAATGAGGAAAAAGATATTCCGCTGCTGCGAGGAGCGGTCCTGCGGATGCCATGGCCGCCGCCGAGCCCCTTGTGAGGGATGGCTGCCCTGGTTACGGGGCTACACTCAAAGTTAATGACGGAGGGGGATCCCTAATGCTGGGCGACCCCTCTGTCTATGCCCAGCTGCAACAAGGTTCAGAACAAGGTCCGTCCCAGAGATCAAAGTGGCCACGTACAAACGTTGACAAATCTGATGTTGTGTGCAAGGGAAAATGGCTTGAATTAGTGCTACACATGATAAAAGAGATGAGAGCCAATCTGATGTTGTGTGCAAGGGAAAACGGCTTGAATTAGTGCTACACATGATAAAAGAGATGAGAGCCAATTGTCTGATCTGACAACAAGCAACATGCTGATACATTTGCTCTGCCCAAGTCATCGGTTTGACGAAGCATTTACTGAGTTTGAGCTGCACTGGGCGACGGCCGACGGATGTTTACTTCTGAAAATGTAGTTTCTTTACTTCCTTTGATTTGACTTGGTTGTTTCTAGAAGTCCCATTGTAAGCCTGACAAGGTATACCATGCAAAAATAGTTTAGTCGTTATCTAATTGCTGTTAGGTTTTCTCTTATATATTTGAAAGCTATAATCTTGTGAAGATTGGTTGCCTCTGCCTTTTTTGTTGCCTGCTACAAATTGTGTATTGTTCTGTTCGTAGTCTCTTGCATTTTGCACTTTGATTGGAATATGAAATATCTGGAATGGTTGAACAGTTAGTAACTACTATCACTCCCATGGTAGACACACGCGGTTCTGTTTTGGCCAAGTTGCTTAGAGCAGACAGTTTTTTTATTAATTTCCATTGGCTAATACCAATGTGATGTACATGTAACTTTTATGTCCGGCCAAGAGCTACCCTCGACGTCCTTACGGACTCGAGATCCATGACTAAGAGCTCTCCCCAATGTATGTAGGTACTGCTCTACCCGTAAACAAACTTATCGATGTCCAGCTCTGACCACCTACCCATCCTCCTTCGCTATGAGCAGGAGGAGCCGAGACAGGCTACGTGTAGGAGATGCAGGCAATATGAGGTAATGTGGGAAAGGGACCCATCCCTACCTGATCGAGGTAATTATGAATACTTGGACCGAGATGGGGTCTATGTTAAACCTTGGAGATGTTACTTCTGGTTGGGGTAACTTGATGAAAAAGCTGCAAGAGTGGAGCAGGAAGAAGTTTGGTAATGTTATAAAGGAAATTAACAAATCTCGCCCCCGCCTAGAGGAGCTTATGTCTATGAATGCAGATAGAAAGGACATACGAGAGGAGACCGACTGCATGAATGAGCTGCTATATAGAGAGGAGATGTTGGGGATGCAGCGGTCTCGGATTGCATGGTTGCGGGAAGGAGACCCTCATTGATGAGGCTGGGGTTACACACAAGGATTATGGATCCATGTCGGCCTTGGCTACGGCCTACTTCTCTAAGCTTTTTACTGCTGATACTTCTCTCTGTGCGGATCCAGTTATTAATTTGATAAAAACTCGTGTGACTGACCGCATGAACGATTGTCTGTGCGCAGATTTTTCTGACAAAGAAATAGCTGATGCTCTGTTCCAGATTGGACCACTCAAGGCGCCAGGTACGGACGGCTTCCCCGCCCATTTCTTCCAGAGGAACTGGGCAGTTATGAGGGAGCAGGTCACTGCATCGCCTAGCCATGGACGAGTGCGAGCGTCCATCGGCATCCGCCACGAGCAGGGCACCGGATGGTCGTCGCGCCATCTGGAAGATCATATGGGGGTGCCCTGCTCCCCCAAAGGTACGCGTGTTCGCTTGGAGAGTGGCCACCAACTCACTTGCTACTTGGGCTAATAAAGCCTCGCGGCACCTTGAGCTTACTGACATCTACCCCCTTTGTGGTGTGGAACGCGAGGACGGATTCCACGCGCTGTGCAGGTGCCCCCTGGCAAGAGAGCTATGGCGTGCTATGGCCTTGGACTGGAATATTCCCAAGGTGGAGTCCATCCACAACACAGGTCCAGAGTGGATATTTTCATTGTTGGACCCATTGGATGACTCGGCGAGACTGGTGGTGCTTATGACGAGGTGGAGAATCTGGCATGTCTGCAATGAGATCACACACGACAAGGCGCCACCCACAGTCGAGGCCTCTCGGCGTTTTTTGCAGGGGTATATTAATTCACTTCTGTGCATTCAACAACACCCCAATGGTGACCTGGAGAAAGGAAAGATGGTGGTCTTGGCCTCACAACCGTGCGCCATAGCGAGCACGGTGCCCAAGGTGCACTCGCGTTGGGTACCCCCCGAGCCAGGCTGGGCAAAGCTGAACACGGATGGAAGTTACATCGCGGCTATAGGTGCAGCTGGTGGAGGAATGATCCTGCGTGTTGATAGAGGCGAGATCATCTATAGTGTATGTAGGGAACTCTGCACATGTGATAATGCTTTGGGGGCGGAGTTAGCGTCGTGCAGAGAAGGGTGGCGTTGGCGGTGCATCGGACCACCCTACCTATTTTGGTTGAGATGGATAGTGCAGAGGCGGTGTCCATGATCACGGGACGCGAGGTGGATAGATCGTTGCATCGTGCACTCATAGAGGAGATCCGCGGGTTGGCCGATCTTGAGGCTAGAAAGATTTGTTTTATACATTGTAGTCGTTCTCAGAACATTGTTAGCCATGAGCTGGCCGCTTATGGCCGTAGTACGCCGCGCACCGCAGTTTGGCTCGCTGCCGGGATGGACTTCATTGTAAAACTGGCTCTGGCTGAGAGGCCTCCTTGAGTAATCAAATTATTATTTTCCCCGCAAAAAAAGATGTCCAATTTCGATCTGTTTACCATCCACGTATATTGTTCTCTTAATTAGTAATACAAATTAGCATCCGCTTTCATTAAAATTAGGTGACATTTGGAATCTCAAAATCCAAAATAATTTCCGAAATATGCGAAATTTCCAAAATTTCACATATTCCGGTGAAATTATTTTGTTTCCTAAATTAAAAATCTTGGACAGGATGATGATTTTCCTGATAACAAATTCAATGAAGAAAATGAAATACAAACTGTTAGGATGATGCAATATTTCATTTTCTTCTTTGAGATTGCATCGTGCATTTCACTGATTTGGTTTTGCATGGATTTACACAAATATTTGCTTCCATTGAGTATCATGTGTAGAGGTAATTCTCCAATTGAAAGCAAGTTTGATTCTTTTTGAGAAATCAAAGAAGTTTATTTTGATCCAAATTCAACAACAAAATTTGGACCACTGTTTGTGTATCTATGAAGTGCCATATATTCGATCGATCATCTGATTAAAACTTTATAAGCCAAATCTTACGTATTTAAATAGTATCATTTTCTGTTTTTCAGGGATTAATGTCGCAACCCAGCAATTTCACACCAAAGCGAACATAAGGGAGTCAGAAGCAAATTGTTTGGGAGTTACGACAGGTAAACTCTCAAATAGCACGCAAACTCAAATTTATTTTATCATGTCAATTGCAACACACGGTCTATTTTGCACGTAGATTTTTCATGAACTGCGGATGTGTTTTGCAAATAGATATGGATATACGTCAAAGTTTCTCCTATTGTGACGCACGACCACTGATGTTATGCTGGCTACAAATGATATGGGACCAGAAAGGAGCAATGTTGGAGTCGGGGAACTAGGGTTTGGAGTTGGTGCAAGTCGCGACGATTGGAGGAAGATGTTCATAAAGTACCATTCCTAATCTTACCTAACACAAACAAACAGGTTTTGCTTGCTATCACAGTTACTCCAGATTTGACCAAAAGTGGACCTTTCTCTTTAATATTTCGCCCGGTGCAACGCACGGGCATATATATATATATATATATATAATAAAACACGGATTGAGTCTCCCAGGGTCACCGTCACGTCGCTTTTGCAAATGAGTCCCTGTGATTTTCGAAATTCAACCCGCGGTCCTTTTAAAGTGAGAACGTTTCGAGGCCAGATCCGGCCCGCCCAGGCCCGAGTGCTGTCGCCGCCCGTACGCCGCCACCACTAGCGCCCGACCCCGAGCTCCTCCTCCCGTGCGCCTCGTCCCCTGCCTCCCTAGCGCGTCGTCCGGCGACCGGCTCGATGCAGAACGGCGGTGGCGGCGGCGGCTGGAGCTTGAAGGGGCCGGATCCGTGCATGGCAGGGGCTGGGGAGACCGATCCGGAGGTGGGCGGCGAGGCGGGGATCGCGGATGACGAGGAGGATGGCCGGAGTGGCTTCCCGGGCGGATCCATGGAATCGGCGGCTCTTGGGCAGAAAGGAGACATGGAGGTGAGGGAGAGAAGGGAGAAAGGTGCCCGGCGACCTAGGCACGGGCTTGACGGAGCCGGGCGACTGCGGACGAGCGCGGGGAGACGGAGGGATCCGACGCGGCGACGCGGAGTCCTTAAATTCAGACTCATCATATTCCATTCTTCGTCCTGCAGGTGAAGGAGAAGAGGAAGGCAACACGTCGCCAGCCGGTTGGGTGACACCAACCAGGCCACGGCTGGAGCAGCACAGGTGGCGCAGCCACTTCGGCAAGTACAAATGAGGACTTGACCACCAGGTAATCCATCCCCTCCATCTGGTACTCATTTGCCGTGTTCTTCAGCTGCAGGAATCGCTCATTCTCCATGTTCCCGAGTCGCAGAAACTATTGGTCAAATTGCTAATATGCTGTTAAATTGCATGGGCCTATCAGATTTTGTAATATATAGACGTTGTTATATGATGTCAAATTCCATCAGTTACATATGCCATGTGCAAAGTAAAGAAAATTCACATGTTGCAGGTTGCAAACAAGCAAACATGACCTGTCATTTGCAGAATGAATCTAAATGTAAATAAGATTACTCTTCCAACCATCTTTCGAAGATAAAATCATACAACGAATGAATCAGTTTAACTAATACAGGTATAGACAACATTCAGCTCTACAATTGGTCATCTGCCTCCCATATTTACATTTCTGTTTCCAGCTCAATCAAGTCAGGGCTTCACTACAGGTCTACAGCGTCATTTTTTTCTCACGTTCATAGCAAGCTTGCAAGTTCCTTCTATTCACAACAGTAGCTAGCACATGCACAAGTTTGTTTGCCACCGGAGATTCAAGCATGAATTTGAATATAGTTTCATGGTTTTTTTGCTCACAAGTTTTCTTATATTTACTTCTCTTTCTATGATATTGGAATCTATATGATTACTTAACTGTTCAAGGATACCTGTTTTGTCGTTATGTCGCACACTACTAGGAAAAGGGCTATAGATGGAATTGACACTAATGGCGCACCAGACATGTGGTGCGCCATTAGTATATACTAATGGCGCACCACCTTCTGATGCGCCATTAGTGTTGAAATTACTAATGGCGCACCCTGCCCACGGTGCGCCATTAGTACCAAATTTTTTTTTGAACTAGTGCGCCTGTCCAAACATACTAATGGCGCATCCGCTGGTGGTGCGCCATTACTAGTTGTAACTAGTAATGGCGCACCAGCCAGAAGGTGCGCCACTAAAGTTATTTTTTTATTATTGTTTTTATTCCTTTTTTTTGCAAAAGTACTAATGGCGCACTCACACGCGGTGCGCCATTACTAGTTCAAACTAGTAATGGCGCACCGCGGCAGAGTGCGCCATTAGTTTTTTTTTGCAAAACTACTAATGGCGCACCACCAGGGGATGCGCCATTAGTAACCTGGATTACTAATGGCGCATTTGTTGCTGGTGCGCCATTAGTAAGTGGGCAGCAACAAGATATTTTGGACAGCCTCTCCTCCCACACTCACTTTCTCCCCACTTCATTCTCTCCACCGCCTCCTCCTTGTCTCGGGTGCCTCCTCTTTTTCACCTCATTTTCACCATAGATTCATTCAAATTAAGTGGTTAAGTTACCTTGTTTTGCTAGGTAAGTAAGGGGGAAGCTATATTTATGTTGTTCTCCCTACAACAATGTGCACATGTACTTTTTATGGCCTAGCTAGATCTATGTATGTTCGTGGTGTTGCATATGTTTGTGGTGTTGCATATGTGTTTGTGTTTGGAGGTGTACCGGTATTTGAAATGCGATAGTTGCCAATATTTTGCCGGAATGTTGATTCATTTCCGTTTCGGCGAGAATTTTGGCATTAAGCATTCTTTTTGGTCCTATTTTTAGGGAAAGTCATGCCAAATTTTTTCTTGGTTCTAAAATATCGTTTTGCTCTATTCCGCAGGCGACCATGGTCCGCATGATGACCGAAGGCATCGTGAATAGGTTTTTGAGGTCCGCGAAGGCCGAGATGCTTCAAAAGAACGAGACGGAGATAAGATGTCCGTGTTGAAGATGCAAGCTGAATAGCCTTATTGCGGACCCGGATTCCGGGCAGGTGCGGGACCACCTGCTCTTGCGTGGTTTCATGGATGGCTATCGGTGGCAAGGTGATGAAGATGACTACGAAGTTGTCCATGGGGGCCGGGCAAGAAATGAAGAAGGGCAGCAAGACAACCACCGCGGCTCGGGGGGGCGAGAAGACGAAGAATCCCCAGGAGATGATCACGACGGTGATGCTGTACACAGTCATCATGTAGAAGATGCAGGACATGATGATGATGCCGGCGGAGCAGACGACGCTGGAACATCGATGGGCTGGGTGCAGGACCCTCATATTCAAGAGCTGCTTCTCAAGCAGACGGATAACGCAAGAGCTGCCGCCTGAGAGAAAGCCAAGATGGATCAACTTGAGTTAGACGCGGTTACTCCATTGTATGAAGGATGCAGGCCCGAGGATACCCGCCTGAAAGTAACGCTCATGGCTCTGGAGATGAAGGTAAAACACAAAATGACCGACGCATGCTTCGACGAGAACATGTCATTCTGGCACGAACGTCTTCCCAAGGGGAACAAGTGCCCGACCAGTTTGGAGGAGGCGAAGAAAATCGTGTGTCCTCTGGATTTACCGCACGTGAAATACCATGTGTGCATGAACAATTGCATCTTTTATCGGGACGAGCACGCGGAGTCTACCATATGTCCGGTGTGCGGTGTCACTCGATACAAGAAGAGGAAGAAAGCTCCTCGAAAAGTGGTGTGGTACTTTCCGATCACTCCTCGTCTGCAGCGGTATTTCGCGGACCCTAAGGTAGCAAAGCTCCTGCATTGGCACGCGGATAGGGAGGAGAAGAAGCGAGAAGATGACGCAAATGATCCGGAGATAGATAAAAAAGACAAGATGCTGAGTCACCCTAAGGATGCGAGCCAGTGGCAAGCGTTGAACTTCGAATACCCAGAATTTGGGAACGATCCAAGGAACATCGTGCTGGGCGCGAGCACCGATGGAGTCAATCCGTTTGGCAGCCAGAGAAGCACACATAGCACCTGGCCTGTGTTTGTGTGGATGTACAACCTTCCCCCCTGGTTGTGCATGAAGAGGAAGTACATTCACATGAGTATGCTAATTGAAGGGCCGAAACAACCAGGGAACGACATCAATCTGTATCTGGGCTGCTGAAAGAGGAGCTTGACACGCTGTGGAAAACGCCAGCCAATACGTGGGACGCTGCAGAGAAAGAATATTTCCCTATGAGAGCCGCACTGCTCACGACGGTGCACGACTATCTCGGTTACAGATATCTTGCGGGGCAGGTAGTCCACGGATTTTCTGGATGCGTAAGATGCATGGATGACACAACGTATCGCCAGCTAGATAGAGATCCCGGGTCTTCGAAAACCGTGTTCATGGGACATCGAAGGTGGCTTCGCGACGATGACCCGTGGAGGAAACGCAAGGATCTGTTCGATGGTGAAACTGAACCCCGAAAACGCCCGTGTACGAGGAGCGGCGAGGAAATAGACAAGCTGTTGAAAAATTGGAAAGACTGCCCACTGCCGGGAAAGAAGCAAAAGGCGCGAGAGCCGGGAAAAAAGCGAAAGGCGCTAGAGCCGCTGCTGAAGGTATGGAAAATGAGGTCTGTTTTCTGGGACTTGCCGTACTGGAAGATCCACCGTGTGCCTCACAGCCTTGATGTCATGCATATCACGAAGAACGTGTGCGAGAGTCTGCTTGGTACCCTGCTCAACATGCCAGAGAGGACCAAAGATGGGCCGAAAGCAAGGGCAGACTTGAAATCAATGGGCATCAGGCAGGAGCTTCACGCTATATATGATGATGATGATGATGATGATGATGATGATGATGGTGATGATGATGATGATGAGGCGAAGTAGGACACAGAAAGTCGTCGCAAAGGCAAAAAGGCCAAGAAGACCGGAAATGACTACCCTCCCGCGTGCTTCACTCTAAGTCAGGAGGAGATCGAGCAGTTTTTCACCTGCCTCCTAGGAGTAAAACTTCCTTACGGTTACGCGGGGAAGATAAGCAGATACCTAGACCCAGCGAAGCAGAAGTTCGGCGGGATGAAGTCTCATGACTGTCACGTGCTGATGACACAGATACTTCCAGTTGCAATCCGTGGGATCATGGATGTGCACGTCCGTGAAACGCTATTTGGCCTATGCAACTTCTTCGACGTCATCTCTTGGAAGTCGATTGGCGTGAGGCAACTCAGAAGGCTACAGGAAGAGATCGTGGTGATACTATGCGAGCTTGAGATGTACTTCCCGCCCGCATTCTTCGATGTTATGGTGCATCTGCTGGTCCATATAGTGGAGGATATCATCCAACTCGGGCCGACGTTCCTGCACAACATGATGCCGTTCGAAAGGATGAATGGTGTCATCAAAGGATACGTTCGCAACATGTCACGTCCAGAAGGAAGCATAGCCAGGGGCTTTCTGACTGAAGAGTGCATCTCCTACTACACGAATTATCTAGGCATCGAGAACCCCGTTGGTCTGCCCGTCAACAGGCACCTCGGCAGGCTCGCTGGATGGGGTCACCATGAGGGTCGCCGCGAAATGCATGTCGACTTCAAGGGTCGACTCGCCGACTTTGAAAGAGCAAACCTAGTCGCGCTACAACACATAGACGTGGTCGATCCTTGGCTGGTAGAGCACAAAACCTTTATTAAGAAGACGTACAATGACCGAGGCCAACAGAGGACGGACGGAGATATACTCAAAGAGCACAACTCATGTTTCACGCGTTGGTTCAAGCAGAAGCTTCTGTCGTACCCTTTACATGAGGATTCTTCCGCGGAAGAACAACTCATATTCGCCTTGTCACAGGGCGCCGAGCACAACCTGATGACCTATGAGGCGTACGATATCAACGGCTACACATTCTACACCAGGCGAAGGACATGAAGAGCGATGGTTATCAGAACTCCTGGTAACGATGGAATCCTACACCGGTAACGACAAGGACAGATACTACGGAAGGATCGAGTAGATCTGGGAGCTGAGCTACGCTGGAGAGAAGGTCCCGATGTTCCGTGTCAGATGGGCCAAGAACGTCATAAAAGAAGACCGGTATTTCACCACCATGGTTATACCCGAAGCCAAATCCAAGACCGCGGGCACAAACGTCACCGCGAAAAATGAGCCATGGGTACTGGCTTCCCAAGTGGACCAATGCTTCTTCATTACCGACCCGCCAAAGCCCAGTCGTGTTGTCGTGAGGAGAGGCAAAAGGAAAATCATCGGAATGGATGGAGTAGCCAATGAGCAAGACTTCGACAAGTACGGCGACCCGTGGATCGAACATGATGACGATGATGAACTAGCAGCATACACCACAAGAAGAAGCAGGACCACCCTACCTAAAGGACGTCCGTTCCACAGAAGAACTCCATTTGCGAAAAAGAAGGGCAAGAAGATTGTGAACAGATAGCTAGCTAAGATCGATTGTATTTAAATCGTAGCCTTCATTTCTCGATTGTATTTCATGGGTACTTTTTGAACTATCATGAATATTTTTAAATTTTATGGACACTCGATCTCGATCTCCCTCCATCTCGATCGCTATCCCACCTCGCCAGATCCGGTTCCCCTCGCCGCCGAGCACCCCCCAGTCCACCGGCCGCCGCCGCCGACCCTCCGCACCCTCGATTCCCCTACTCAACCGCCGCCGCCGACCCACCGCACCCCGCGCACCGTCTTATAAAAAAAATAAGTATCAAACAGCTTTTTAAATGCTACTGTCTTATAAAAAATATTACTGTTATTATTTAAACAAGTTTGAACATATTTAAACACAAATAAGTATCAAACAGCTTTTTAAATGCTAAAAAAGAATTTGTGGAGCCTGGGAGTCGAACCCAGGACCTCCTGGTGTGAGAACTAGCTGCTGATTAGTCGAGCTAGTAGAGGGGACTTGATGTGGATCAGTTCTGGTGGTACATAACCTGTTGGCTCGAGTTGAAATAAAAAAAAATACTAATGGCGCACCACGGTGAGGTGCGCTATTAGTATGGATGTACTTATGGCGCACCAAGGGGTGGTGCGCCATTAGTATTGTGCCCGCGCCCAAACCTAACCCGACGCCCAAACCTAACCCGTCCGCCCAAACCTAACCCGACGCCGTCCGCCCGCGCCCGCTCCACCGCCACCGCCCTGCCTCTCCGCCCTCTCCTCGCCCTCGCCCTCTCCCTCCCTCGCCCTCTCCTCGCCTTCCCTCTCCCTCGCCCCGCCTCCC
>NC_041393.1:747746227-747760286 GCF_002162155.2 Triticum dicoccoides | reverse complement strand
GTCAGTTGATTCTTGTCAACATTAACAGGAGAGTCACATTGCTAATTGACCATCATTGGCATACATTTCACTATAAGAGCACCTCAATAACCTGTAAATTTCCAGGGCTCTAGGAAACAATAGACATCATAGGCAGGAATAAAAGGCTAAGTTAGTTCAACAAAACAAGTGCTTTTAAAAATGAATCCTCATGGCTTTGCTTTGCCTTGACAATTATGGAAAGCATACATTGGCATACATTTCATCATTGGCATACATTGGCATACATTTCAACATTAACAGGAAAATCATCTTACAGAAAATTTACTGAAAATTCAGAAACTTGGAGTAACCTGTGGACTGTACTTTTGTGATCTCCTACTCCTGAATTTTCATGTCACTTGTGCTATTGCCAAGCATGACATGGCCATTTTTTATTCTGTTTTTGATGGAGCTTGGTGTGTGTTGTTTCGTACTACTAAGCAACCTATTTTGAAGTGAGTAATCAACATGAGCAAAAATAGACGTTAGATCTTAGCGCTAGTAAGAGATGAAAATGTCACATATATATGGTCTACTGCTTGCATACAGAGAACAACCTATGAAGCTGTATTTCTGAAATGTGGTGATGATCTTATCTGCAAGAATGAAAATGATGAGCTATGTTTCTAAAATGTGGTGATGATCTTATCTTAGCTGTATTTCTGAACTGGTAGCTAAGTGTATTACTTGTGATGATGATGCTGCTGCTGCTGTACTACTTGTGATGATGTTGCTGCTGTACTACTTGTGATGCTGCTGCTAGTTGTGATTTTGTCAAGTGATGCTGCTGCTACTTGTGATCTTCTAAAATGACCCCCTTCTCCCGAAACGTTGATTAATTTCCGTTTCGGTTGAGAAATGGGGCACTCCTAGGTCAAGAAAATTAGCAAAGGTCATGCCCAATTTTCTTGACCTAGAAGGTGCCCGATTCTCAACCGAAATAAAAATTAATTTGCTTTAGTGGTTGGATTAGTTTAGTATTTTATTCACACACTCAGACACCCTTGCTTGCCATGTGTTTGAACACCCTGTGTTGTAGTAAAAAGTAATTACAGATACACTCACCCACCTAAGTATTCAGCACAATGAAAAAATAGTACAAATTAAGGAAAGGCAATACCATTTCAGACGCTTGTCTTCTAAAAAGAAGAGTGAACTTTCTAGACACACCCCTCAAGAACTAGGTTACCCTGAGAACGTGGACTTGGACCTTAGCAACAACATACTAACAGGTTCTATCCCAAAACACCTAGGCAATATCACAAACATCTCTCAATTGTTCCTTGACAATAACCAACTTTTTGGCGACATTCCTCGAGAATTAGGTTATTTGGTCAACTTAGAGATCTTGTTCCTTGACAATAACCAACTTTTGGACCAAACTTTGTTTCTATTTAGAGAGAAACATGGCCCACAACGATGAGGCCGGGGGTTCGGGCGGCAAGGCATTCTGGGAGCTGTCCCAGGAGATGGAGGAACAACCTCACTTGTATGAGGCCGCCGCCTTCCACACCGATCCTGAGACCACTGATGGTGCCGCCGAGGATGACCACACTGATGCCACCACTGATGGTGCCGCCGAGGATGCCACCACTGATGATGGCGGCGCCCGCACAGATGGCAGCCAACCGAAGAGGCAACGGAAGGACCGACGCCCGATCGTGCTCCTCACCCTCAAGGAGGAAGTTACTGAAGTGGACTCCAACGGGTATCCAACGGCGCCCGAACGAATAGTCAAGGGGTACTCGCTTCAGCTCGGGTGCATTGTCCGGAGCACCGTCTCGATCAACACCGAGAACCTTAGGCATCCTGACCGAGGGAATTTGCGCCACCTCCTCTTCACGAAGCTGCACGAACGATACAAGTTCCCCGCTGAATTTGCAAACACAAGCCTCAAAGGGAATAAAGTGAACAATGCTGCCCTCACGAAGATGAGCAAGGCCCTGTCTACTTGGAAAAGCAATGTGAAGAAAATGATCGATAAAGGTGAGAGTTATCAGAAGATCAAGGAGAAAAATCCTTCGATCACCGAAGATGACTACAATGACTTCAAGATCAATTGCTCGAGCACCGCAAGCTCCCAATCAAGTGAGTGGGGGAAACAAATGCGGGAGCTGAACATAGGGGAACACACACTCGGTCCCGACGGTTACAGAGTGGCGGAGCCTATATGGGACAAGGAGGAGGCGGACCGTGCCGAGCAAGGCCTACCGCCCCTCTTCGAGAAATACAGCGGTAACTAGCAGACCAGGAACTTTGTCAGGGCCTGGTACAAGAAGGACCCGAAAACAAAGGAGCTTACCACGGATCCGAAGACCAGGCAGCTTGAGCTTGTTCTGGTAAGGAATACACCCCCGCGTAATTAGCTCCATATGGTTGCATTCTAATTAATGAAGCCAAATTTCTAAATGGTTCACATTCCTTCCGCAGGCGACTGAAAGCAGTAGCGCGGGGTCGACTAAGAGCAACCCTTGGGACACCACTCTAAATAGGGCGTTGAATGTAATGAAGAAGAAGGATAAGCTCAGTAAGCCGACGTCAGCTGGTCGTGTGGCCGGCAAAGGCTTGTCGACAAAATGGGGGTCATACTATACCGCTGGTGTGCGGAAGGAGAAAAAGACCAGCTCGGAAAGCCAGGCGCGAGAGGTTCAAGAACTCAAGGAACAGGTGGCGCGGATTCCGGAGATTGTCCAAGAGCAAGTGGAACAACGACTCGGAGCGACGATCACAGCCATTGTGCCTACCTTGATCTCGGGGTTGAGTGCGTGGATTGCGGGCGGCCAACAGGGGCCGCCCCCGATTCCTAGCTTCACGGCCAGCAACTCGCATAATGCGATGGCGGGGCCATTGGTGCCTCCGGTGGAGGCGGCATTGGTGTCTCCGACGCCGGCACGGGAGCTTAATGCACCCGGGTGTACGCCGGCCGGCACCTCTGCAGCAAGCGGCCCCTCCGTCAACTGCACGCCCGCCGTTGGCGGTGCGTCGACATTAGCCGAGCTCGACGCCATCATCACGGTAACTAATTAAGCCTCTCTCGGCCGAGGACTTCATCTCCTTGCCTTTGACTGGGCATCCATGACGCCCTACATGTTTTCGCAGGGCGCCGCCGACGTTCCGTGCACTCTCCTCCACTTCGTGAACAACGAGTTGGTCGATGTCGCCAAGGGCAAAATCGTTCAACCGGGCAACCCCTTGTTCCACGGTACCCAGATGCCACCCAACTTGTTTAGGGTTCAACTGGTTCGGGTGCTGCCAGGCTGCGATGACTTGTTACCTCCGATTCGACCCGTCGCGGCCAACGATGAAGACGTGATGACCCTCAGCGCCTGCCTGAGCTGGCCCCTGGTTTGGCCGAAGAGCCAGATTCGTTTGGGGGCGGGGGACACCACCCCAAAGACAACACCGCCAGTCGTGCCGGCGCCAAGTCGGCCCCATGGCAAGACCGCCGTAACGGTGCCGGACATCCCTATGCCACTGGATCCAAACATGCATATGGCACAGGATCAGAACGACGACGACGACGACGATGATACATTTGGCAACGTCGATCAGTACTTTGCCGATCATGGGTACGATGGCGACTTCATGGGGCCTCCTTCTCAAGAACCAAACCCAACAAAAGACGTGTGCGATCTAGCTGGTACCGCGGAGAAGCCAAGTTGCAACAGGCGCCGTCTGGCGTTCTGCTCTCAGGAGACGCCTCCAGCTGCCGACTTCACCGAGCCTCAGATAGGCGAGGTGCGAAATATTATCAGCCCCAACACACTCAAGAAGGCGGTCTGTGAGCAGAACTCGGTCCCATTACAGGAGAAGAAGAAGGCACGCAAAAGAAAGACTAAGAAGGGTGCGAGCCAGCCGGCACCGAGTACGATTCGTGCTCAGGACGGGCCACCTTCACCGCAGGATATCTCGAGGAGGGTGCATGTGGCGGGTAGGGCGATGCTACCGACAAATATGCTCAATGCTGCAACCGGTGCTATGCGGAGTCTGCATGACAGTGTTCTTGCTTTGGAGAAGCGGCGTCTCAGAGAGAAGGATGTGGCATACCCGGTTTTTGCGGCCAAGGTGCCAGAGGGCAAGGGCTTTGTGGATAACTCCATCGGGCGTACGATCATCCTGCGTTTTGATGACATCCACGCTATGTTGAACCTTCATCCGCTGCACTACACCTTCGTTCGGCTATTTTCGCTGAGTATGGAGATGCGGATCATTCGCGACAAGACCCCGGACATCGTGATAGTCGACCCCTTCTACATGCGTCCCAAGATCTTGGGCAGCGCTGGGGACCGGCAAGTCGCGAGTTCTTACCTCGAAGGCGTCATTCTGGCAAACCAAGATAAGGATAACTTCCTCGTGCCTTACTTTCCCGAGTAAGTCCTCCCCTCAACCGGCCTGTAACATATGAATACTTACATTTCGATCGTTTTTCTTTTAACATTCCGTGTTTTCTGCAGTGACACACGTTGCACGCTCATCCTCCTAAGCCCCAAATATTCCATGGCCACGTATTTCGACCCGAACCGTCAGTCGAACGTAGACTACACAAATGTCAAGAAGGTTCTTGATGATGTTCTCCCCGGCTACGCCAAATCTGGAGGCACCTTCACCAGGCCTAATTGTAAGTACGGCAAGCATGTGTTCTCCCACAATACGACGTTCTGCTGCGTCAAGCAGCCGCCTGGCGGTCAGAAGGGTGCCTACTACGCCATCCATCACATGCGGGCGATCGTACGGGACCATCATCAACTTCTGCTACCGAGTAAACTCAAAGATTGGGCAAAGAGCGTGTCGGCAATCCAGGACGCGGACCTCCGACAAGAATTCTTTCGCATCCAGTCGGAGTTTGCGGAAATCATCCATCAAGATGTCCTTCGTACCTCAGGGCAGTTCTACCTCAACAATCAACCGTCCAACAGTGACATCGACACAATGCTACAAATGCAGGCTGACAACGACCGTTATTTCATGACTCCCACGATAGACGGCGGCTTCATCCACGCTTCGGTCCCTTGAGTCGAGTCGAAAGCAGTGATGTTGTGTCTAGTTCTGAAACATCGATTGGCTCATGTTGTAATTAAACTTTAATGAACTTGTAGTATGTCTCTTTGGTTTCGAGAGTCGTTCAACTTAGATGTAATCGATGCTATTAATGTCTTGCTTTTCTCTTCCGATCGTTCTGTTGCATACTTATATATTGCTTATGTATTGTCTGTGAATTGGTACTAACGTTTCGTTTGGCTAGTGCATAGCGATGCCGACGTATGTCGTGTACAAGGGTAAGGTTCCCGGAGTCTACGATGACTGGGAGGAGTGTCGGAGACAGGTTCACCGATTCAGCGGTAACAGTTACAAAGGGTACACCACTAGGGCCGAGGCTGAATCTAGATACGCCCGCTATCTAGCGGGAGAGGGGAGGGAGCGTTGGAGGAACCGGATGAAGACGAGTTTCATCGTGATGATGCTCATCATGATGACCGCAGCTCTCTTCTATGTGATGGTAGTTTAGATGATCGATATCGACTTGTAATGTGAAGACAAACTCGCTACTCGCGGTCTCGAGACTTGTAATATAATGTTCTATCTTTGTTCGGTCTTTTCAATTCGGAGACTAATATGATGAATTGTATTCGGAGACTAATATGATGAATTGTATTCAAAGACTAATCTTCTATTGTATTCGATGAATCTGTTGTTGATGTGTGCTGTCTATATTTTGTCAAATTATACATTTTGTAACCTGTGCAAAAAACAGAAAATAAAAAATAAAAAAAACCTAATATTCATACTAATGGCGCATCACATGACAGTGCGCCATTAGTATGACAGTGCATACTAATGGCGCATCACTGGGCAGTGCGCCATTAGTATGCCGCGGTTACTAATGACGCATCCAATGGTGGTGCGCCATTAGTATGCCAAAGCACCTGGGTATACATGGCCCCTGGGAGGCATACTAATGGCGCACCCTTGCCTATACTAATGGCGCACCCGCGGTGCGCCATTAGTATACCAGATACTAATGGCGCACCATGTGGTGCGCCATTAGTAAAAATTACTAATGGCGTGCTATTAATGGCGCACCACAGATGCACCATTAATGGCCATCTTAGGTGCGCCATTAGTAGGGGTTTTTCTAGTAGTGGCAGTAATGGAAAGGGGTTATGCCCGGTTAAAAAAAGTATATCTATTTTGTTTATCGATTGGAAGTTAGCACATATAATCTTGAGTCCATGTGAATTGACACATTGTTTGGAACGAAAAAAAAGTTAGTACCGTAGAATGTGTCCATCCCCATGGTGGTTCACTTTTTCTTTCCCTAGCCTCGTCTATACTGCATTACTGCATACCCTATCAACTCTGACAACAGGGACCTTGGCCATGTCTATGTAGGTGGTGGTAGTATGGCAGCAGCAAGGGGAGAAATAGGTTTTATTAGATTGTCTATCACAATAGTGTATTCAATGAGTTGTGTGTTGTACATATGTTTACGGCAATTTGGACGGCCTACTAATTAAGAGCTTTATTATAGTTCCAACTTTTAACGAGTTTGTTATGCTTGACCAGCTGCTCTCTTTATTCAGTTTTTTTTTATTTCTCACAATCATGGTCAAACGCTATAGGATATATGGTCTGGATATGCTGAAACTGAACATAAGAACAACACAAGTCCTGTCGTAAGCTACATTGCACATTCAATTGTACTTTACGACAGATATTTTTATCTTCCTCTCGCCTATATGAAGATGAACTTGCTGGTATTTTTCTGCCATCATAGCAGAGGAGATTTAATCTTTTTGGACATTGTTCATGCAGGAAATTAGGCAGTGCAGCGCTAGCGCCGCTGCCCTATGTGTGCCTGTGACCGAGCACTGCCCCGCCCAGCCGTGCGTGCAGGATGGGAAGATGCAGCGCTTGCTGGAAAGCTGGTCAAGGAGGCCCCTGACTATGAGTTTTAGCTGATTTATCTTGCACATCGCACTAATTGGTAGAAATAAATGGACTTGCAGAAATTTCCTATCATCAGTAGGATATTTTCTGATTAAAATTAGTGATGCTTTCTATATTGAGTTTGTATATTCAATCTCACCATTGTTTAGCTTCCTTTCCTGATGTTTGGACACAAGGAATGTGAGATAAAATTTATCTTCTTTAGTTTTTACATGAAAGTGCTCCATTTATATGTACCATTGTTGAGACATGGGAATCCTCAAGGTGGCAGTCTTGTTCTTATTGTTGCTCATGCAACCAGTATGCTTTAGCTAGATTGTAATTTCAGCATCATTATTCTTTTTCTGGATTGTACTACTTTTCAGGTTTCAGTGTCTGAATCTTCAGTACAAAACAAAGTCGATAATATATGCCATTTTAGGAGTATTGCCGCCAACACCATTTTTTGTTTTGTCCCAAAATTTTCCCAGCTTTCTTCTAGAGTTGAATGTGTTGGTTGGTAGTTTGCCTTCATAGAGTTTTCATAGCAACTGCTAGATTATATTGTTATCAAATTTGCAACTATTTATAACCACAATAGTAAATTCCACCAAGAGGTTAGGCAAGTGGACTATCACTAGGTCACATATCTTCATTTTTCTCCCTCAAGTTTCATTGGATACTCTCAATTTAACTGAGATAATTTCATAAAACTACTAAAATTAGTGGGTCGGACCGCTCGAGTAGCTTCCAACCCATCACGTGTGCTTACTGCGAGCACCCCGACCTCCTGCTTGGTAAATACTGCAGAATGTGTAGCAGAATCCCGACAATCTAAGCAACTACCTTTCCGATGTTGCAGGTGCTCGGCCTCATTATGGTCAGGCACAACAAGTGAAGATGAGTGGGAGGAAGAAGAGTGGAAGGAGAAGAAGGGATTTGCACAGAGCAGAATTTCTTGTTTGGATGAGAGGTTGATGTAGTCTTGCATCATTTTGAAATTCCTGTCTGAGTATACATGTATACGCTCCTATATCCAGCGTCTCAAGGTCTCCCTAATCCTGTTGTTCTCGAACCCAGCTTTGACTATCATCCTGTTCCATCATTTATTTTTAGTATCTACCGGGCGGCAGCTGTTCAATCTTCGTCATAATCACCTGTGACACATGTTGGTTTAGTCTATATTTATGTACATACCATCTACATCTCATGCCTCCAGAGATTGACATGTACTGCTTTTAGATTTGGGTAGTGCAAATTCTTCACCTTATTTATACTGATTTTTGCATGAATTATACAATCATGAGTTATTGATCCCATGATCTTTTGGAGCCTGAGATTGAATAAGATATGAAATAATATGCAAGTTATATTTGAAATAGTTTCCCACTGTATAAGCAGAATTAAGATTGATTAGTTTTGTTTGAAAAAATATACTAGATGATGCTATACCCATAATTATTATTATTTAGGCATCAAGATATATATGTTCTTTTTTACTTGCGTCTTTACTTTGAATGTGTGTTGTATAGTGTGTGTATTCAGTGCCGACATCTTACCTTGCAGGTCTAAGACAAGATTGAACTCTTGAAATAAATATTTTGTTTATTGGCCCAAGAGAAAGGTATGAGAAACAAATGCAACAATTCTATGGAGTTTTGTGATTGTAGTATCTGTTCGTAGTAGGAAAAAGGCAACCAGAGTTTTTGTGTTCTAGACATGTATGATGTTTGTATTCCAAATAAAAAGGCTAATAAGGACTTCTTCAAGATGATCCGTAGAAAGCCAGGAGGAAGTTCAAATATGGTGCAACTTGTAAATCATGAGTTCTAAGAGAAGCCTATTATTACTTCAGAAGAAAAACTTTGATCCAATCTTGGGTCATTGTTATGATCAACTACATACAGAGGGCCAAATTGACTAGTACACATTGTATTGATGTTTTAATATTTGTGTGCTACTTAGTATTCCGCTCCGCACGTCCTGTAGTAGGAGATAAAAAAGAGGGAGGGAGAGACAGAGAGTATGGAGGAACCACAGCGGCAGTGTTTCGAAGTGTTCTCTACCACTGTTTCGAGTTACTCTTCCTCAAAGTTCCAAGAGTATAAATCTAGCTGATTATTTGACCTAATTATGTTACTCATCAAAAATTCAATTCCATTGCTCAAAAGAAAAAATCAAGATGACATTTTTCATGAACTTCAAATGTGTTCCATGTACAACTCTCAATTTTCCCGTTTTCAAATGTGTTCAAATGTGTTTCATATGGAGAGATTTGTGCGAGTGTGACATGCCCTCGAGTTGCTTATGTTTTGCTGAAATGTCGATTTATTTCCGTTTCGGTGAATTTCGAGCAAACCCAATATGTCCTATTTTTAGGAAAGGTCATGCCAAAATTTTATATGACTTTGAAGCATGCATGCATTATTTATTTTATAACCCTTTTGCTTGTTATACCGTGCAGTCCTTCATGAAGGTGAGTGGATGGAAGGTGGAGCGGTACATGCAATCTGCGGTGATGGACATGTATGCAAATAATCGGACTAGGATTATATGTCCGTGTGCAAGATGCAAGGGGCAAGGAAGGAGTCCTTTTGGACCCTTTTGATCGTGGCAAGGCGCACCTGCTGATGAATGGTTTCATGGATGGCTATACTCAGTGGATAAGTGAAGAAGATGATGATGAGGAGGATGTCCACATGGCAGGTAATAATAACATGGGGCTAGACGAAGAGATGATCCATCGACATGAAGACGATGGCACCGGACATGGTGGCGGGGAAGAGTCCGGAAATGATGGGGGCAGAGAAGATTCCGGGCACGGCGAAGAAGAGTGTGGACATGGCGGGGAAGAGGCGGCGGTCACGCTGCAGTCTTCCATGCTACTGAGTGCAGTCGTGCAGGACCCTCATGTTTAAGACCTCCTTCGCAAGAGTACGACTAGCGAGAGAGATGCTTCTAGAGAGGAGGCCAAGCTGGTGCAACTTTAAGTAGACTCGAGGACTCCATTGTATGACGGTTGCGATCCCAAGGTGACTCGCTTGAGTTTCATGCTCGAACTTCTAAATACGAAGGCCAAAAACAAATGGACAGACAAAAGCCTCGATGAGCATTTGAAGTATCTACATAATAAAGTTCTTCCCACGGGGAACATGTGTCCTACTAGTGTCGAGGAGGCCAAGAAAATCAATTGCCCTTTTGATTTGCCGCATATTAGGTACCACACATGCATCAACGATTACATCATTTATCTGGGGGAGCACACGGAAAACCCAGCTGTCCAGTGTGCAATGCTTCTCGATACAAGAAGGAAGGAAAGAAAGCTCCTCAGAAATTTGTATGGTACTTTCCGATCACTCCCCGTCTGCAGCGGTATTTCGTAGATCCTAAGGAAGCAAAACTCATGTGCTGGCATGCGGAGAGAAAGAAGCCAAACGATGGAGATGATCCAAGGTTGAGACACCTCGTAGATGGTAGCCAGTGGAGAGCATTCAATGCCATGTATGAATTTGCTGCAAAAGATCCAAGGAACATCGTGCTTGGTGCGAGTACCGATGGCATGAATCGGTTTGGAAACCAAAGCACCAACCACAACACATGGCCCGTGTTTGTATGGATGTACAACCTCCCCCATTGAAGTGCATGAAAACAAAAGTACAGACACATGTGCATGCTGATTCAAGGGGCGAAACAATCAGGAAATAGTATTAACATGTATATGGGGCTTCTCAAGAGGAGCTAGACACGTTATGGAAATCACCGGCATGGACATGGGACGCCAGCGAAGGAGAGTATTTCCATATGAGAGCCGCGCTGATGACGACGGTGCACGACTATCTCGATTACGGGTACACCCCAGGCCAGGTGTGCCACGGATACTGCGGATGCACGAGGTGCATGGATCATAAAACGTCTCAGCAGCTTACGTCAACGAAAGATGGCGTATCCGGGAAAATCATGTACATGGGGCATCGTAGATGGCTCAAGAAGGATGACCTGTGGAGAAAGCATGGAGATCTATATTCAATGGGTTGGCTGGGCTTCGAGGACCTCCACGTAAGAGGAGCAGCGCCAAACTCGATGAGCTGTTGAGAAACTGGGAAGAATGCCCCGCCCCGGGAAAGATCAAAAAGGCGTCAGAGCCGCTGCTGAAGGTATGGAAAACGAGGTCTGTTTTCTGGGACTTGGAGTACTGGCCCAATCACGACATGCCTCATTGCCTTGATCAAATGCATATCACGAAGAATGTCCTCGAGGGCCTTCTTGGCACACTGATGAACATGCTGGAGAAGACAAAGGATGGGCCAAAGGCAAGGAAAGACTTGGAAGATTTGAAGATCAGGAAAGATCTCCACCGTAAAAAGTTGATGGAGGAGACAAAGACGGAGACGGAGGAGGGCGAAAGGGGTAGAAAAGTCAACAAGAAGGAGGAGAATTATTGCCCCCCTTCTTGATTCACCTTAAGTGCAAAGGAGATCGATCAATTCATCAAGTGCCTTATGGGAATCAAAGTCAGTTCCGGTTACTGTGGGAAGATAAGTAGATTTCTAGACCCCAAGAAGAAAAGGTTCAGTGGGATGAAGTCTCATGACTGTCACGTGATGATGACGCAGATGCTCCCAGTTGCCATTAGAGAGATAATGGACAAGCACGTCCTTGACACGCTTACTGGTCACTGCAACTTCTTCGACGTTATCTCTCGAAAGTCCATAAGTGTGAAGCAGCTCCGAAGGCTACAGGAAGAGATCATTATCATACTATGTGAGCTTGAGATGTACTTCCCGCCCGCGTTCTTTGACGTCATGGTGCATCTCTGTGTCCACATCGTGGACGACATCGTCGACCTCGGGCCGACTTTCCTTCATATCATAATACCGTTCAAGAGGATTAATGGGGTCCTCAAAGGATTCGTTCATAACAAGTCCCGTCCCGAAGGGAGCATCGTTCAGGGGTATTTGACGCATGAGTGCGTCTCCTTCTTCGAGAATTATATAAGGGTCAGAGACCCTGTTGTTGGTTTGCCTGTCAAGAAGCACAATGGGAAGCTCGAAGGAGATGATCACAACAACGGCCCGAGGGAATTGCACGTGGACTACTCGGATCTACGGAACGACTTTGACAGGGCTAACTTAGTAGTGCTATAACACCTAGATGTGGTAGATGATTATGTGGCACGGCACAAAGAAAGCATCGCAAAGAAGTACCGTGATAAGGGGATGCTCAAGACAGACGACGAAGTTATTGTAGAGCACAACGCCACTTTCTTGCGTTGGTTCAAAGAGCAAGTTCTTAAAAATCCCCAGGAAGAGGGCAGTTCGGACGGATTGCTCTACACGCCTTAGCACATGGCCCCACGCCCAAGCTCGCGACCTATCAGTCCTACGATATCAATGGGTACATGTTCTACACGGAGGCCAAAGACATGGACAGTGATTACCAGAACTCCGGGGTGACAATTCAATGCGTGACCGATGCCAACGACACAAGTGAAAGATTCTACGGAAGAGTCGAAAAGATATGGGAGCTGTACTATGCTGGAATGCACGATGCGACGATGTTCCGTGTCAGATGGGCCAAGGACATCGTAAGAGAAAACATGTATTTCACCACCATGTCTATACCCGACGCGAAGAGCACTCCCGTGAACGTTAACGTCATCGCCAAAAATGAGCCATGGATATACGCTAAGCACGTGACAGAATGCTTCTTCATAACCGACCCAGCCAATCCCAGCCGTGTTGACATGAGGAGATCCAAAAGGAGCATCGTCGGAATGGATGAAGTCACCAACGAAGAAGTCTACGACCAATACGGCAACCCGATGAGGGAAGATGACGATGATGATGAAGCATACGTGAAACGAAGAATCAAGACTAGATTACCTAAGAAAGATCATACTCCATGGCTCCGGAAAAGTCACAAGGAGGGGCTCAATTAGTCGGCAACGAACAAGAAAGGGAAGAATCTTAATGTGAAACATCGTTGACGCAGCTGATCAGAAACCTACATTTATATATATTTATCTATTTTGTGTACGCACTTAAGTAACTGTTATCGGTCAAATGATGTAATCGCATCTCCCTTCAATTACATGCATGCATCCGGTGATATTAGCGCAGTGTGGGAGGGAGACGCCGTAGGGATAAAGCAATACAAAAGAAAAGAAAAGTAAACAGAAAAGAAAAGCGATAAAGTGTCAGGACCCCGACTCGATGTCACATCGATCTAGCTGGTAACACCTCATATCACTTTGCGGCCTCACGCACGGTATCCCCACGGGTGTCGTCTTACCTTTTCCCGGGACCGTTTGCGCCTTTTGGCTCACGTATATGATAGTGTCGCTAGCATCCATATGATAAAGAGCCCGGGCTGACATGACTAGTTGTAAACCCAAAGTGGCACAGACTTACAGGGACAGGCATCCATGACCCAGCTTCGAACGTGTCGGTCATCAGCAAGTGGGTCCGGGCTGTAGCACTGGGCTAGCAGGACTTCGGTAAACCGGGCTGTAGCAGGCTAACAGGACTCCGGTACTCAAAGCGTGACATTTCCCCGAAGGGACAGACACAGGAACGAAGAAGGACACATGCCGGCCAGCCTAAGTGTTCCAGAGCAGTAGCAAGCTACCATGGCTCAGCGGTAACACTAGGAGACATTTCCCGGTAAGAGAGGCTACTAAAGATAAACAACTAGATAGTCAGATCCCACACATACCAAGCATTTCAGTCATACACACAATATGCTCGATATGTGCAAATACAACGAAGCATCACAACATGACTCTATGACACAAGTACTTTATTTAAGGCTCAGTGAGCCATACATAACATACACCAAGGTACGGGTCTCACGACCCCACATACAAGTCATACAGTCATACAAACCAGCAGCGGAAATAACTTGTCTGGGTACAGACAACTAGTAAAATAAAAGAGGCTTGGAAAGCCTAGCTATACTACGTGGTCCTTCACAAGCTCAGGGTCACCACCTGGGTCTTTAGCCTACTCGTTGATGTCAACGTCTACATAGAACCCATCAGAAGGGGTTGCAGCGTCTTCTGTAAAAATGTAGATTATAGCAACATGAGTACAAAGGTACTCAGCAAGACTTA
>NC_041393.1:747734840-747744247 GCF_002162155.2 Triticum dicoccoides | reverse complement strand
GGCGGCGATGCAGGGCTTCCGGGGAGCTGTGGAGCGGTGGGGAGGAAGAGGGAGTCGAGGCGGAGCTCCTGAGCTAGTCGGGGGAGCAAGGGGTGGCCGGAGATGGCTGCTAAGGCGAACGGCGGCGAGTGTGGTGTTCGGCCGTGTGAGAGAGAGAGCGAGGGAGAGGAGGGGAGAGCCGGGGGAGAGTGAGAGAGAGCAGGGGGGAGGGCGTGGCGTCGTCGAGGGCGTCGAGCGAGGAGGGGAGGCCAGGCAAGCAGGCGAGCAGGTGGCGTGGCGCGGTGGCGCGCGCGCTCGCCGGCCACACTCCCCTCCCTCTGTCGGGGCGAAGACGACAGAGGAGGGAGGTGGGCTGGGCCGGCTGCCGGCTGGGCCAGCCAGCTGGCTGGGCCGCACAGTGGAGGAGCCCAGGTAAGCTCCTCCTGTTATATATTTTTCTGTTTTTTTAATTTCTGACATTTGTTTTGATTTAAATAATATATTAAATCATTTATTTAACTTATGCCAATTTTTGCAGGAGCTATATATATTATTCCAGAGCTCTTTTATAATTGGCATAATATTTGGGCATATATTAATATATATAATTAATATATTTCCAATGCAAATATTTATGCATTAATTCCAAATGCCCAAAATAAATGTCCATGATCCACTAAAAATATTGGTTTGATTTTTATCTCTGTCCAATATTTTCAGAGAGCAACATGAGCATTTTCTTGGACCCTTTTGGAGAAATTTTTAGTTGGGTCATTTTCAAAATGGTTCTGAGGGTTTCACAGATCCCCATTTCAAGTTTCTGATGAAGAGTAAACATGATGCAACACTCTAATGCATGACTAGCTAGGGTGTGACAACTCACCCCCACTCAAAAGAATCTCGTCCCGAGATTTGGGTTCCTCCGGGAAGAAGGCGGGATACTCGAGTCGAAGACGATCCTCCCTTTCCCAAGTTGCTTCATCCTCGGAATGGTGCGACCATTGAACCTTGAGAAACTTGATATTATGACGTCGCGTGGTACGTTCGGCTTGATCGAGGATACGAATGGGGTACTCTCGATATGTAAGATCATCTTGGAGATCAAGCGTTTCGTGGTCCACTTCACGGATAGGATCCGAGAAGCAACGCCTGAGTTGAGAAACGTGGAAGACATCGTGAACTCTGGAGAGGTGCGGAGGTAGTTCCAACTGGTAGGCAACTTCTCCTCGTTTGGCAAGAATGCGAAAAGGTCCAATGTAACGAGGAGCCAATTTGCCTTTGATACCGAAACGATGGGTTCCCTTCAGAGGGGTGACCCGAAGATAAGCCTTCTCGTCAACCTCGAAAGTCATAGCCTTATGTTTTCGGTCATATTGACTCTTTTGACGGGATTGGGCTGTTTTCAACTTTTCACGAACGATACAAACTTGTTCTTCTGCTTCCTGAATCATATCCGGGCCAAAGAATTGTCTTTCCCCGGTCTCTGACCAGTTAAGGGGTGTTCGACATCGTCGTCCATAGAGAACTTCAAAAGGGGCTTTACCCAAGCTAGATTGATAGCTGTTGTTGTAAGCGAATTCGGCAAATGGAAGGCACTTCTCCCAGTCCATTCCGAACGAGATAACAGAGGCTCGGAGCATGTCTTCTAGAATTTGGTTGACGCGTTCCACTTGACCACTCGACTGAGGGTGGAAAGCGGTGCTAAAGGAGAGACGGGTTCCCATAGCATTTTGGAAACTTTCCCAAAATCGAGAGGTGAAAAGACTTCCTCGATCCGAGTTAATTTCCAAAGGAACACCATGAAGGGACACTATTCGGGAGATGTATAAGTCTGCCAGTTGACTAGCGGTTATACTCTCTCGAACAGGTAGGAAATGGGCTACTTTGGAAAGACGATCGACCACGACGAAAATAGCATTATTCCCTCTCTTGGTCCTGGGAAAACCGGTAATGAAATCCATACCAATTTTATCCCATTTCCATTCAGTAATAGCTAGGGGTTGAAGGGTGCCAGCAGGCCGTTGATGCTCTGCTTTTACACGACGACAGACGTCGCAATTAGCAATATACTGAGCAATTTCTCTCTTCATCCTAGTCCACCAGAACCTCTGGCGTAGGTCCTGATACATCTTAGTACTACCGGGATGAATAGTGAGAGGAGATTCATGAGCCTCCTTAAGGATCAACTGCCGTAGATGCTGGTTCTTGGGAACCACTAGACGGTTCTCAAAGTACACAACACCATGATCATTTGTGGAGAAACAACTAGCACCTCCGCTAGCAATGTTCTCCTTGATCTTAGCTATTCCCTTATCTCGCTTCTGGGCAGCAATGATTTGATCCGTAAGAGTAGGTTTCGCCACCAAGGTGGAAAGAAATCCTTGAGGAACAATGTGAAGGTTAAGCTTCCGAAATTCCTCATGGAGCAGCGGTTGACTTTGTTGTAACATCAGATTGTTACAATAGGATTTACGACTTAGCGCATCAGCCATGACGTTGGCTTTCCCTGGGGTGTAGGTTATTCCTAAGTCGAAGTCGGTGATCAATTCGACCCAACGTCTTTGCCTGAGGTTCAGATCCGGTTGGGTGAAGATGTACTTCAGACTTTGGTGATCAGTGAATATTTCGCAACGATTATCGAGGAGGTAATGTCGCCAGGTCTTAAGTGCATAGACTACGGCTGCAAGCTCTAGATCATGAGTGGGATAATTCTCCTCATGTGGGTGCAATTGCCGTGAAGCGTAGGCAATTACGTGTCGATCTTGCATGAGAATGCAACCTAGTCCTTGTCGCGAGGCGTCGCAGTAGATAACAAAGTCCTTGGAGAAGTCTGGCGGTACCAGTACGGGAGCAGAAGTCAGGCGTCTTTTCAGTTCCTGAAAGCTGTGCTCACATTGCGGAGTCCACTCGAACTTCTTATCTTTCTTGAGGAGTTCGGTTAGAGGTTTAGCAACCTTGGAGAAGTTCTCGACAAAGCGACGACAATAGCTCGCTAAGCCCAGAAAGCTCCGAACTTGCTTGACCGATTCAGGTGGAGTCCAGTTAAGGACGGCTTGAACTCGCTCGGGGTTGACAGCAATACCTTTACCAGATATTACATGACCCAGATAGGTCACTTCTGACAACCAGAATTCACATTTAGAAAATTTGGCATAAAGGCGATGCTCTCGAAGTTTCTGCAACACCAGCCTTAGATGTTCGGCATGTTCTTCCTCGTTCTTGGAGTAGATGAGTATATCATCGAGGTAAACCACGACGAATTTATCCAAATACTCCATGAAGATTGAGTTCATTAACCGAGAAAAGGTGGCCGGAGCGTTGGTTAATCCGAAGGACATGACGGTGTACTCGTATTGGCCATAACGAGTGACAAAGGCCGTTTTAGGAATGTCCCCGTTCCTGATTTTGATTTGATGGTAGCCCAACCTCAAATCCATTTTGGAGAAGACTGAGGATCCAGCGAGCTGATCGTACAGGTCGTTGATCCTGGGAAGTGGATATTTGTTCTTGATTGTGACCAAATTAACAGGTCGGTAATCTACAACCATCCGGTCCGTACCATCCTTCTTCTTGACGAATAGGACGGGGCAAGCCCATGGAGATGAGCTAGGTCGGATGAAACCCTTTTTCAAGGACTCATCGAGTTGTTTCTTAAGCTCGGCTAGTTCTAGGGGTGCCATCTTATAAGGTCTTCTAGCAATCGGAACGGTTCCTGGAATGAGATCTATTACAAACTCAACATCCCTGTCAGGTGGAACACCTGGCAATTCCTCTGGAAAGACATCCGGGAAGTCACGGACTACCGGAACGTCCTCAAGGTCTGGCAAAGGGCTGGCGTTAAGAGAATATAATTGTCGCTTGGCTATTCGGGTCAAGACATTAACTATCTTTCCCGAAGGATGGGTGAGTTGAACAGTCCTAGAGAAGCAATCGATTTGGGCATGATGAGCCGACATCCAGTCCATACCCAGAATGATATTAATATCTGAAGATTTAGGGCTATCAAAGACGCAAGGAAAACAAGTCTGTCGACTTGGATCTCATTTCCATAACTTACCCTAGAGGTCTGCCATCTAGACCCAGGGGTAGAGATTTCCATAGTGGATGGCATGTCACAGAATGCAACGTTATGCAAACGAGCATAACTTTCTGATATAAAAGAATGAGAGGCTCCTGTATCGAAAAGAACAGATGCCGGGTGGCAGTTAACAAGAAGCGTACCGAGAACGACGTTGGGATCCTCTTGAGCTTCTTCGGCAGAGACACAGTTGACATGGCCACGTGAAGCGGTGACCGGTTTAGCATGAAACACTTTCCCTGTCGGCTTGCCACGGCCAACAGCTTTAGCAGATTGATTTGGGTTGGTCTGGGGGCATTCACGCATATAGTGGCCAGATTCCCCACACTTGAAACAAGTCACGGAACTGGTACGTGGAGGAGCATTGTTAGTTGAACCCCCATAGGGCTTGGCTGGAGCAGACTGTTGAACAGGGCGAGGCGCCTGGAAGGATGGCCTCGGTGTGAACCTGGGTGGCAGGGCGGTGTTGGGTACCCACACGCGGCGCTTCTGAGGACCAGCACCGGATGAGGAACCCATGTCACGGCCATGCTTGCGTGTTGCGTCATAGTCAGTCTGACCAGTTTCAGCACTGATGGCTTTGTTGACAAGTTTCGAAAAAGATGTGCACTCATGCAGACGGAGGTCGCGGCGAAGCTCAGGACTAAGGCCCTTACGGAACCTTGCTTGCTTCTTGGCGTCAGTAGAAACTTCCTCAGTTGCATATCGGGCGAGATTACCAAACTCCCTGCTATAGGCATCCACAGAAAGTCGGCCTTGGGTGAAACTGCAAAATTCTTCACGTTTATGGTCCATGAGACCCTCCGGAATGTGATGTTCACGGAAAGCCTCGCTGAATTCAGCCCAAGTAGTGACATGGCCCGCTGGGCGCATAGCTCCATAATTCTCCCACCATAGACTGGCGGGGCCTTCAAGATGATATGCAGCAAAGGTGACCTTGTCAGCCTCCGCTACCAGCGCGGAACGCAGTTTATGAGAGATACTGCGAAGCCAGTCATCAGCGTCGAGAGGCTCGACGGAGTGGTGGAACGTGGGTGGATGCAATTTGATAAAATCACTGAGTGACACCACGTTAGCCCTCTGATGGTGTGTTGTATTCTGTTCAATACGCTCCAACAAACGGTTTGTCTCCCGCTTGTTTCTCTCAGCTTCCATCATAACCTCGGCTAGTGAAGGAGGATGAGGCAGATTTGCATCCCTGGCTTCACTGCCTTCGGCCTGCTCTTGAGAAGCAGGGTTAGCGCGCGTGTTGACCATCCTAGGTAAACAAGACAATGATTTAGTCAGGATGGTAAAATTCCGACATAGGATTCATAATGTAAGAAATAACTCGGAATGCAAGATGATCATCCGTATGACATGGTAGATACAGAAACTGCTTCTTTTATTCCATCGTCATACACACCATACAGGGTTTAGTACAAGACCAAACAAAGTACTATTACGGTGAAAAGAGGATTACATCTCATCGGAGGCATTCCAAGCTCCTATACATTATTTTTCTACACCTCCGGAAGGAGTACAAACTAGGTCATATCCCATGAGTCACGCGGGATGATAGACGACACAGCTAGTGCGAACTAGTGATACTACCACTAACTCAGACCGATCCGTAGTAGTCCTCGTAGAAGTCACCTCCATAGCCCGGAAGTTCAACATGATCATCCGGAAACAGACGGTCTCGCGGAGCTTGCGGACCATAGGGGCTAGGATGAGGCCTTGGACCAACAAACGGTGGCCTGCAGGGACCGCGAGGTGGGGTGATGCCTCCTACATCACGCCAAACCATCACGTCTGGCAGAGCAGATCTCACAGGATAGAGATCGCGCATATCTGAATATCCAGCTTGCACCGCCGGTGCGAACCGAGTCAAAGTGGCCCAGTGGTCAGCACGGGTGTTGAAGAGCTCTAGCCTTAAGGCCCGATTTTCTCGGTCCTTATCCTCGAGCATCTCAGCAGTGGTGCGAGTCCGTGAATCCTCCTGAGTGGGGTCAGCATAGATAGCCTGGAGATACCCTTGCGCTCCCGGAAGTGATCCTGGCATATACCGGAAATCAGAGTCCCGAAATAACCCAGATCTGACTCGCATAATGGTCATCATAGAGTAGGCGGCGTCCTGCACAGCCATCTCAATAGTAACCCCGAGTCCATAGGAGCAGTGAAGAGGCTCGGTAGATCCAGGATAAGATGGAAATATCCTGACAGTGCAGAGATACTGGCTTTGATTAAAGTCTCGGAATTGCTCTTCGACCGTGTACTCGGGATACCAGCGATATCCAGCCTCAGTCATTACCCTGACCAACTTAGCAGTATGGCCGGGTACATCTAGGCATCGAGTCAGGCGAACCACTTGATTGAGGTCGCGAGTGGCCATCTGAAAGCACAATCATAATGCAAGGGCATTAGAATTTCTTAGCAAAATTTCGGCAGCATAACAGCTGTAAATGCTCAAGAAGGATTTTGAGACATTTGACAAAGGATTACATATACACTCATCATCATCATAACAAGGTTCTGAATCCATTCTGGCAACATAATGTGGTAGTAGAACTGAACTAGGCTGGTAACCATCAAACTTATAAGGTACTACTGATTAGTAACTCGTGATCCTGATAGAGAGAACAGATCCTAATTCCTTAACCCCCGGTGGAAGAATGGACTGACTCAGATCAGAATGTCATAAGATAAAGGAGTAAAAAGAGCCTTACGTTCCATCCCACAAACAATTCCCCTACATATAACTAAAGAATTTCTAGACTCAACATCGACCAGTTTGGCTTGGAGAACCTACAGGCAGTCCGGCTCTGATGCCAACGCTGTCAGGTCCCTGACTCGATGTCACATCGATCTAGCTGGTAACACCTCATATCACTTTGCGGCCTCACGCACGGTATCCCCACGGGTGACGTCTTACCTTTTCCCGGGACCGTTTGCGCCTTTTGGCTCACGTATATGATAGTGTCGCTAGCATCCATATGATAAAGAGCCCGGGCTGACATGACTAGTCGTAAACCCAAAGTGGCACAGACTTACAGGGACAGGCATCCATGACCCAGCTTCGAACGTGTCGGTCATCAGCAAGTGGGTCCGGGCTGTAGCACTGGGCTAGCAGGACTCCGGTAAACCGGGCCGTAGCGGGCTAACAGGACTCCGGTACTCAAAGCGTGACATTTCCCCGAAGGGACAGACACAGGAACGAAGAAGGACACATGCCGGCCAGCCTAAGTGTTCCAGAGCAGTAGCAAGCTACCATGGCTCAGCGGTAACACTAGGAGACATTTCCCGGTAAGAGAGGCTACTAAAGATAAACAACTAGATAGTCAGATCCCACACATACCAAGCATTTCAGTCATACACACAATATGCTCGATATGTGCAAATACAACGAAGCATCACAACATGACTCTATGACACAAGTACTTTATTTAAGGCTCAGTGAGCCATACATAACATACACCAAGGTACGGGTCTCACGACCCCACATACAAGTCATACAGTCATACAAACCAGCAGCGGAAATAACTTGTCTGGGTACAGACAACTAGTAAAATAAAAGAGGCTTGGAAAGCCTAGCTATACTACGTGGTCCTTCACAAGCTCAGGGTCACCACCTGGGTCTTTAGCCTACTCGTTGATGTCAACGTCTACATAGAACCCATCAGAAGGGGTTGCAGCGTCTTCTGTAAAAATGTAGATTATAGCAACATGAGTACAAAGGTACTCAGCAAGACTTACATTAGATCCTACATACATGCATAGTATCAAGAAGGGTTGGTGGAGTCATTGCAGCAAGCCAGCTCTGACTCTTGGCTAGGCTATCCTACGATACTCCAACTTGAAATGGTTTTGCGCACACGAGTCCACTACTCACCACTTCAATACACTACCGAGGATCCACCTCCGTCTTCCTACGGAAGAGCCATCCTCGGCACTCACACTTATCTTGAGGCTTTTAACAGTTTCCATTTACTTGTCTATGAACTGTATAGGCAACCAAGTAGTCCTTTACCGCGGACGCGGCTATTCGAATAGATTATGATAACCCTGCAGGGGTGAACTTCTTCATACATGTTTCCACCACTTAGCGTCTGCACGCGATATGTGCTCGGCAGACTTCAAGCGAAAGCCGACGTGGGTGTAGACCACGACCTACCTAAACACTTAAGCCTCTAGTCCAGGTTTATCGCATATTCAGGTTCCATCCGCAGGGAGTCCGACCGAGGTTTCCCATACGGCCCCGAACGATGTGAACAGGGTTCCCGAGATACCTAACGGGTATCCGGTACACCCGGCCACGTACCTACCGCATCACAGCCCACCCCTACGGTCAGCGCTGTCCACGGCCTCCAGTAGGCTACAAACACCAGAAACTACTTGCAACTCCTGGACAGAGAGCTAGGGTGAATAAGAAGTCGAGCGGGGTCATATTTCAGGGCCCAATGCATGGTAGTAGCTGTATCTTAAATCACGCATACAGATCTCAGTGCTTAAGGTCGGCTTCAATGAAACAACCCACCATGTACTCCTACATGGCCTCTCATCGATACCTTTACCAAATCGTGTTCACCACACCACTCTCATTACCGACATAGTCATTTCACTCTAGCCCATCACCCAGATGAACCAGACCTGACACGACTCTAAGCATAGCAGGCATAGCAAGGTAGGAACAACACATACATATGGCTCAATCAACTCCTACACATGCTAGTGAGTTTTATCTAGTTACTGTGGCAATGACAGGTCATGCAGAGGAAATGGGTTCAACTACCGTAACACACAGCAGTTTGAAACGCGTTGTCTTAGTGCAGTAAAAGAGAGCAGGAGCGAGAACATGGGATTGTATCGATATGATCAAATGATTGGTTGCTTGCCTGATGGTTCGATGCACTGATACGGTTCTTCGTTAGGGTAATCATGGTACTCCTCGGGGACAGAACCTGTCGCAAGGGCATCGATACACAAGCATCACCAAACAATGTGCAACAATATGATGCATGCATGAAACATGGCAAAATGAGTGTATTGGGCTAATGCAACTAAGGCCAGAAGGGTTTGAACAAATTTGAATCAAAGATTCAAATTCCAAATTCAAAATATGGCCTTTTTAAGTGCCTTTTCTTGTTCTGCTTAAAACATCAATTTAACTTGTTTGATCATGCATGAAAATAGTACAGATGGGTAGATTGGATTTTTCTGATCATTTTTCATATATAATTTGTCCAATTTGGAGTTACAGAATAAAAGTTATGAATTTTTGAAGTTTAAATAATATTCTGGAATTTCCTGATTTAAATTAAATCCAGAAAATCAATTACTGCGTCAGCCTGACGTCAGTGTGACGTCAGCA
>NC_041393.1:747723211-747733407 GCF_002162155.2 Triticum dicoccoides | reverse complement strand
CGCCGGCCACACTCCCCTCCCTCTGTCGGGGCGAAGACGACAGAGGAGGGAGGTGGGCTGGGCCGGCTGCCGGCTGGGCCAGCCAGCTGGCTGGGCCGCACAGTGGAGGAGCCCAGGTAAGCTCCTCCTGTTATATATTTTTCTGTTTTTTTAATTTCTGACATTTGTTTTGATTTAAATAATATATTAAATCATTTATTTAACTTATGCCAATTTTTGCAGGAGCTATATATATTATTCCAGAGCTCTTTTATAATTGGCATAATATTTGGGCATATATTAATATATATAATTAATATATTTCCAATGCAAATATTTATGCATTAATTCCAAATGCCCAAAATAAATGTCCATGATCCACTAAAAATATTGGTTTGATTTTTATCTCTGTCCAATATTTTCAGAGAGCAACATGAGCATTTTCTTGGACCCTTTTGGAGAAATTTTTATTTGGGTCATTTTCAAAATGGTTCTGAGGGTTTCACATTTCAAGTTTCTGATGAAGAGTAAACATGATGCAACACTCTAATGCATGACTAGCTAGGGTGTGACATAAAGCAATACAAAAGAAAAGAAAAGTAAACAGAAAAGAAAAGGGATAAAGCAATACAAAAGAAAAAAAAGGAAGTCAACAAAAAATAATAAAAAGAAAAGAAATGTTAGCTATAGTGCTTTTTCCTAACCCAGCGCTACTGCTACTTGTATTTTAGAAATAAAAAAATAAAATTGGAAAACTTAGCAGTAGCGCTGGTTTAGGGAACCAGCGCTATAGCTAAGTTAGCTATAGCGCTGTTCCTAACCCAACGCTACTACTACTTGTATTTTAGAAATAAAAAAAGTAAAATTGGAAAACTTAGCAGTAGCGCTGAACCAACACTATAGCTAGGTTAGCTATAGCATTGGTTGCTAAACCAGCGGTACTGCTATTTTGAGTTAAACATCGCCCGCGCGGGCTCAAAATTTTGCAAAGTCCCCTTTCCCACTACTTCCCACCTCTCTGACTCCTCTGCTGTCATCGCCCGCGCCGCCCGCCCCGCCGGCCGTCCCCCCTCGACCTGGACCTCGACGCCGACCTGTCGCCCCTGCCCGCCCTCGGCCTCGATGCCGGTCTCCTCCTCGTCCTCGTCCGCACTGCTCCGACCTCCTCCTCGTCCGTGCTGCCGCCGCTCCGACCTCCTCCTTGTCCGCTCCGGCCTCCTACTCCTCCTCGTCCCCTCCGGCCTCCTCCTCCTCCTCAGGTACTGCCCCCACCTCCCTCTCCCCCTCCGGCCTCCTCCTCCCCCTCGTCCCCATGTAGGTTTTCAATTTAGGGGAAATTTTGAGCAAATTAGCAAATTTAGTAGCAAAGGTAGCAAATTTTAGGGCAAATTTAGTAAAGTTAGCAAAGTTAGGAATTTTTTAGCAAGTTAGCAAATTAGGGCAGTAGCTAATTAGGGCAATAGCTAATTAACAATTTTTTGGTTTTTGTTTTTTAGCAAGTTAGCAAATTTTTGTAGCAAATATTAGCAAGTTAGCAAATTTTTGTAGAAAGTTAGCAAAAAATTAGGTATAAAAAACAGTAGCAAATGAATTTATAAAATAGTAGCAAAGTTTACAAAACAATAGTAATTTCAAAAAATAGTAGCAAAAAAATTAGGTATAAAAATAGTAGCAAATAAAAAAAACAGTAGCACATTAAAAAACAGTAGCAAATTTAGCAAAGTTAGCAAAATTTTGGGCAACTTAGCTATGCATGAACCCTAGGAGCAAGTTTGAGCAAGTTTGTAGCTATTTTTGTCATTTTTGTGTATTTAAGTACAAGCATGCTTTTGCTTGAATGATATATGTCATTGATGTTATATCTTAGTTTTGCAATGTTGGTTGAATGCCAAAAAATATCCGAGTGGCCTATGTTTTGCCGGAATATTGATTCATTTTTATTCCGGCAAATTTCAGGCGTTCCATATGTCTAGTTTTTAGCAAAGGTCATGCCAAAAATTTCATGCTAGAAACTAGGACATATGGAGTACTCGGGATTTGCCGGAAGGGGAATGAACATTACGACCAAATATAGGGCCTTTTTCTCTTCATTATATCTTTTATTTACAATTGTTGAATAGGAAACATGTATACCGACGCCGAAGTCGTGGGTGGTTCTTCTTGCCTCGCAGACCCCATTGAGGTAGCAAATAACTATTTCGATTACCTAGACGAACACCAGATGAGGTTGCATGGTGGTGGCAGTGGCCCCAACCCCGACACCGGCACTGGCACCGGCACCGACACCACCCCCGAGACCGGCAACAATGTTGTCGTAGCCGGTACAGCACCGAAGAAGAAGAGGACGCGAAGACCAAACGACCTTGGCATCAGACAAATTGTGGTCACAAAGATGCACCCCAAGAAGTTAGAGCCAACGGCGCTGGAGGAAGCGCGCTCGTGCTAGGGCAACCAACATGGATGCATCTTCAGGGAAACCGCCGACATCAATGACGAGAGGTTGAAGTAGATACCACATATGGAGCACATGCTCCTAAAGAAGTTGCACAATACGTTCTTGTTCCCCGGCCGGGATGAAGGCAAATATAAAGAGCTGTGGGACGATGTCACCATGACAAAGATATGCGACAACGCGATGGTGACGTTCACCAACGACTTGTCCTCCTGGAAAGTTCGGCTGAAAAAAGTGATTGCAAAGAATGAACCGTGGCCCAAGATTCATGCTCATAATCCAACAATAACGGCAGAGGACTTTGTAAAATTCAAGGAGAATTGCGGAAAAGAAGAAGTCAAGGCAAAGTCGGAGAAAATGAAGGCGCTCCAGGCCAGGAACACACCTCCCCACCGCCTCGGAAGCCGTGGTTACGAGGGGAAGAGGAACATATGGGCCAAGGAGGACGCCGAACGTGAAAGTCTCAGAATCCCAGACTCCTTGGCGAAGTTCATAGACCTGCTGGAGCATGACTTGATCAGGGCCCGGTACAAGTGGGACAAAGTCATAAAGATCTTTTACACAGACCTAAATACGAGGGAGTTCATGAGACTTCTACTAATTGTTATATTACCACATTATCATATTAGCTTCCAATCAATTCGACTTGAAGTTTTATCACATTAGTAAACCATCCACGTTCCTTTTGCAGAAAGAGCAGCACCAAAAAGGCGGCCGAAAGCGATGACTCGTCACAGTCATCGGCGAGGCCCAAGTGGGACACCCCATTCAACCGGGCCCTGAACATACAGAAAAAGGTCCCGGTGGACAAGCCGCCGTCCTATGGACGTGTGCATGATATCAGAGATGGCGCCTCATGGAGGACGTGCTACCCCGAGGAGCCAGAGGAAAGAAGGATGAGACGGTTGGTCGTCACTCAGCAGAGCATCGATGAGAAGGTCGTGATTGCGGTTAATAAGACCAAAGCTAAGACCAAAGAAGAGTTTCTCGGGGCAGTCAGTGGGTTGGTCACTGACGCGGTGGCCAGCTTGATTCCGGCAATTTTTGATTGGTCGAAGAGCAATGCAAATGCACGGCCGTAGGACTTTCCCCTTCCTAGCTTTGTCGGCAGCAATTCGGCAAACACCACAGCACCAACACCTGCCCAAGCAATCGCAAAAGGTCCCATTCTTGTTCATAGCAGCCCGACCTCCGTCTCTGGCATGCTCGGCGGGCCTTCGTCGTTGGCTGAGCTCGACGCCCTCACTGTATTTATGGGTCATACCCTTTTCACCAGCATGTCTATAGTCTTTCGTTTCTATTGCCTTTCAGATGTTTGACGTCACAGACATGTATCCTTCATAGGCCGACGATACCCCATGCACCCTACTCTATGACATCAAGGGCCAGAAGGTGGCTGTGGGAAAGGCAACGATCGTGAAGCCGAAGTACTGAATGTTCCACCACCGAGAGATGCCCGATGGAGTCTTCAAGGTTAACGTGGCCAGTGTCTTAGCGGGCTTCGAGGATTTGCCTCCTCCGGTACCAGTCGATGACGACAACGAGAATCCTAAGATGATTGGTGAATGCAAGAGCTGGTTCTTGCCTTGGCCGAAGTCTCTTCTTCTTCTCGAGGCGCCCAGTATCACACCAAAGCCACCTTCTCAAGAAGGTATGAACAACACCCCACCTACCAAATTACCTGCACCGTTCGTGGCGGATGGTAGCATATGACGCGAGGGAGAGCCTTGATTAGTGCCAGATCATGTCGCCCCCACTGTCGAAGAAGCAAATGCTAATGATAGCATGGAGGATGATGATAATGACGCAGACAAGTATTTAAATACCGCCTATGATGATGGAGGATTGATGGCTCAGGACGATGAAGACTCAGGCTATGAGCATGGAGATGATGACTTGATGCTGCCTGATTTGCCGAAGCCGGAACGTCCTAAGGCGGAAAGCAAAAAGACTCTCTTCAAGCCATCCTCGCAGGAAACGCCTCCAGATGCCGCCTCTACCCAGCAACCCCCCGAGGCCCGTCCACTGATTAGCCGACGACACTGGGGGTGGTGGTTAGGGAAGGTATGGTGGGCTCACTACCGCCACCCGCCAAGAAGCAAATGAAGAGACCACCTAGGAAAGGCCCTAAAGGCGCCATTGGTGTTTCAAGAAGCCAGCCGCCTCTAAAGCCCTGGGTGGTAGACAGAATACCTGTCGAAGGTAAGACGCGTTTCCATGTCGCCGGCGAGCCGATCCTACCTACCAAAGCACTAGATCACTTACTGAACAATGATCTAAAGAGACTCCATGAAGATGTGCTGGCCAGAGAGAAAAGCCTTCTGATCGCGAAAGAACCAGGATACCCGCTTTACGTGGCTCAGGTGCCGGGTGGGAAGTTGTACGTCGAGACCTGGCCTGTGAATCAGTTCCTCCTGCGATTTGACTACATCTACGACATGTTCCACGCAACCAAGATGGATTTCCAGTTCATCCGCGTGTATGCGTTGTATCTCAACTACTTCATCAGGATCGAGAACATAAAATATATCTGCGTCGCGGACCCATACTATATGCAGGAGAGCTACTTGGCAGTTTGCAAAGAGCACCGTGACTATGCGAGCAAGTACCTCAGCAAATTCATGATCGCTAATAAGGACATGGAAGCGATTCTCCTGCCTTATCATCCCTAATAAGTCATCCGCGCATATCCTTTCGTACGTGTTAATCATTCCTTTGCAAGCATGGAGGCTAATTTGAGGTGTACTTAATTCGCGCAGCGGGGGCGGCGCCATCCTCATCGTTCTGTACCCCGAATACTCCCATGCTATGTACTTGGACTCATCGAAGAACCTCAAGAAAAAGGATTACATGCATATAAAGAGTGTTCTTGATAGTGCCTTGTTAACCTTCAGCCTGTCTGGTGGATATATCAAGGTGAAAAGGCACAGGAAGAACGGGCTGGTTTTCTGCCATAAGACAGACTTCTACCGCATCTAGCCACTACTAAGGAAAAGCCTAGTAGCAGCGCGGGTTCTAGGTGTATCAGTAGCGCGGGGACCGTCGCTACTAATAAGGCGCTACAGCTAACTTGTAGCAGCAGCGCGTGCGCTCCCGCGCTACTGATATACAAGTGTAGCAGCAGCGTTCTTACATGGAGCTCGCTACTGCTAATAGCTATAGCGCGCTTCTCCTGTGCGCGCTACTACTACTACCGCGCTGCTGCTAACTTTTTTCTCCACTCACTACTGCTAATTTTAGTAGTTTTTTGTTTTTTGGCATATTTGTTTTGTATTTGAACAAGCTTTATAGAAGAATCTTTAGCACATACAAATGTTATCATGATACACATACAAATGCTCGTGATACCATAAATGTAATCATAGCATATACATATAAATAGTCTCATCATAATCATCATCCAACACAAAGTGGTATCTTGTCATCATCTCGAAAATAGCGATACATGCAAGTCTCGAATACGTGCAACTACAACGTCATCCATCTAAAGAAAGGTATACGCGAGAAGAGCTATCACTATGAGTGAGAGCGGAACTATGCAGTACATGAGGTGGCGGTTATGAGTCCTCTCTCGCGCTAGCGTGAACCTCAAGTAACTAGCTTCTCCTTCTTGTCTGGTTTTGAAGCCTTTATGGCTGGCGCCCGAGAACCCATTCACTTGTGCCTGACACTCATGCCACTAGTTGTACACCCCCGGAACCTTCCCTTTGTACACGACATAGCACTTCCATCTCGCCATCAAGAAACTAGGTACCTGTTAGAGACACATGTTCATGAAGAGGATGTACAATCATATATATGCAACAAAATATACTAGAGCAACACCGAAAAAGAAAGGGTTAGCAACTAGATGCAACATATAGTACGCAAACTAATTAACTAGAGGTATGCAGGTCATCGTACGCAAACTAACAAAGTAGCGTTACACAAGTTCGGCAGGGACCGTGGACATCACAAAGTTTCATCGCTACAAAAAGTATACAAGTTCAACCGACACATATCATCATCATCGGCATCATAAATCACTAGAAGTTCCATCCTTCCATATCATCGAGGATGGACCCTAGCTTCTTGAACAGCGTGAGGTCTAGACGTTGCATGCCTATGCAAGTTCGGACGTCAGCTCGCGATATAGAGCCGTGGTGGAACATCCCCTTCTCATCGACAACTTCTTTCATGATGATTGTCGCAATGTCGCTTTGGATGCGAAAGAAGTTATCTCTAAGTAGCTTCTCCATGAGATTCTAGCCACTTGTGGATATGATCATCATTTCTGCTTCTCATGCGAAGCTTTTGGTGATCCATGTTGAACTGAATCATGAGATGGACAATGTAGAATCCATCCTTATTGCTTGGTTTTGGGACATGGATGCAGGAGAAGTTAGTTTTATGCACGAAACCCATCTTCTTGTTCCTTTGTTTCCTGATCTACATGTGGCCACCACTAATGCTGAAGCCTTGGAGAGCATCATCTAGAATATTCATTATGTGGGTGTAGTCTTTTTTCTCGTAGTCTTTGGAAGGGTCAAAATACACGGCGTGGGAGACTTGCGGGTAAAGAGCGATAAGGACGGCGCGCCCGTTGCTGCGGGGAAAAGACACCTCAAATTATTGCCCATATGAGAGAGAAGGAATGATTGAAATGTACGAAAGGGTTGTCCGGAACTGATTTACTTTGGATGATAAGGAACGAGGACAATTTCCCGGTCCTTATTCTGTACCATGAAGTTTTGGAGGTACTCTCTAGCAGTTTCAGCTCAAAGTCGCCGAGACTCAAGAAAGACTCGTGCATGTAGTACGGATCCGCCACACAGATTTGCGAGACTTCTTCACTCTTCATGACGGAGCTCATATGTAGCGCAAAAAGGTGGACGATTGTAAAATCGAGCCGCCTTGTCAGAAACATCTCAAAGATATGGTCAAACCGTAGGAAGAACACCTCCGCGGGCTGTGTCTCGACGTAGCACTTCCCCTCAGGCACACGAGCCGCGTATGTCGGATATCCTGGATCCTTTGAGGCTAGTAGGCTTTTCTCAGTCGACAGCACATGGTCGTGCAATCTCCTGAGATCCCCTGATAGTGCCTCCAGCGGTTTCGGCGGTAGCAACGGCTCTCCCGTGAGATGGAACATGGCCGCACCTTTCACGGGTACATGCTCTTCAGAATGCATCGTCTGGCTGCTTTGTGCTCTGGCTTGTTTGGAGGCAGTTATCTTCCCTGATCTCTTCCTCTCCTTTTTCTTGGGCACACCTTCCAGACCCTTCCTTAACCCCTGGCCCAGGGTTCCCGTGCTAAGCACTGTACGACCCCCGGCTAGTTGAGCCTGTGTTGAGGCGACATCTTCAGGCGTGTCCTATGAGGAATTCATGAAGAGGGACTTTTTGCAATCCTTCCAGCGACCTTCCTGCCCGGGCATATCATCCATATCCTCATTAGCATGCTGATAGCCCAATTCGTCATATGGTTGACTCATCATATCTATGTCACAATTATACGTGTTTGTATTGAGGAAACCCATAGGTCGACCTCTGTCTCATCATCCATTCTCTATTCTACAGGACCAATTACATGAGCCAGTACTATTGCACGTCCTTCATCACGTTGTCCGCCGCTCTCACTCGGCACTACAGGAGCTGGTAATTGCGTAGGCGGGGTGGTGGTCTCCGCACATGCTTGTTGATGTGTGGTTATTGGCGTGCTCTCGTCCAGCTCCAGACGAATATGATTCTTCGGCCATAGGAGCACCCAACCCTTGCAGCTTCCAATCCGTGGCGGGGTCTCGTCGTCCTCTCCCACATGCTGTACTGGAGGAGGCAACGCCTCGTGCCCCAATTACACACTGGACAAGCTAACTCTGAAGTGCCCAGCGGGGATCGGCTGGTTGTGGAACGTGGGTTTCAAGGGGTTCAATATCATCCCCTTTCCCACGTTGACCTTCTGGCCTTTTATCAAGTAGAGTATGTTGCATGGGGTTTCTTCGCCCTGCACATTTGTCTGTGGCGTAAAACATCTGAAAGGCAACAAAAATGGAATATTATATATATATATATATATGTTGGTGCGACATGTAATTACCGTGACGGCGTCGAGCTCAGCCAAAGACGAAGGCCCACCTAGCGCGCCAGAGACTGAGGACAGGCTGCTATGAGCGGGAGCGACCCCGAGAGGAGGCCCGGTTGCGTGAGAAAGTGATGGTGCGGTGTTGTTGTTGTTCATGGAGTTGCTCCAGGCGAAACTGGGCATCGAGAAATCATGTACCGTCTTTTCTGGATTTTCCTTCGTCCAGTTGATGATAGCTAGAACCAAGTTAGTAGCGAAACCATTTCTGCAGGCAGTTACAGCTGCATTGACTGCCTACTGTAGCAACTCATTTTTCTCCTCGGCTGTTTTTTCTGCGTCCTCAGCTGCTTTTTTCTCAACCGCAAGCTTCACCTTCGCGTCGATGTCCGCCTGACTAAACTTCTTTTTCTGCTTCTTGGCCTCTGGGCCCTCGTTGTAAAACACCTTCCACGTGGCGCCGTCTCCAGCGCCGTGCACACGACCATATTGTGGCCGCTGGCCCAAAGGGAGTCCCTTAAGTTCGTTCAAGGCCCGGTTGAGAGGGGTGTCCCACTTGGGCCTCATCGGAGAAGTAGGGCTTTCGGCTGCAAGCTGGTGATGCTTCTACAGTAGTCTAATCAATTTCCTCGTGATCTGGTCCGTGTAAAAAACCGTTTTCTCCTTGTCCCACTTGTAGTGGGCCCTTATGACGTCACGCTCCAAGGGGTTGGTGAACTTCGCGAAGGGGTCTGGGAGACCCGCGGCTTCACGTTCCGCGTCCTCCTTATCCCATATGGGCCTTTTACCGAAGTAGCCATGGCTTCTGAGGCGATGCTTCCCCGTGTTCCTTTGCTGAAGGCTCTTGAATTTCGCATCCTTAGCCTTGGCTGCCTTGGTAGCGCAAGTGTCCTTGAACTTTTCGAACTCCTCTTCCGTAAGTGTCGGATTTTCCTCCAGAATCTTGGACAGGGGTTCCTCAGCGTCAATAGCTCGTTTCACCCTCCCTTTCCAGGAGGCCAAATCATTGCTAAACATGCCCATGGCGTGATTGTTAATCTTTTTCATCTTCGGATCATCCCACGGTTGTTCTATCTTATCATCCCGGTCGGGGAGCTTGAATCTCTTGTGCAACTTCGTTAGGAGCAACTGCGTCATCATCGTTGATGCTCGCGCATTCCTGTAGGATGCATCCTACTTGGTTCCCATAGCACTTGCGAGGTTCTTCCAGCTCTAATGGCTCAAAATTGCTAGGTGCCATTGAGGGAGTCCTGGATTAGGGGGTATCCGGACAGCCGGACTGTGTACAACGTCCGGCCTATTGAAGCGTGAAGATATAAGACTCAAGACTTCGGCCCGTGTCCGGATGGGACTCTCCTTGGCGTGGAAGGCAAGCTTGGCGATCCGGAATATTGTGTTTCCTTCCTTGTAACCGACTCCATGTAAACTCTAGCCCTCTCCGATGTCTATATAAACTGGAGAGGTTGGTCCTTAGAAGGCCGATCACAATTACAATCATACCATCATAGGCTAGCTCTTAGGGTTTAGCCTCTACGATCTCGTGGTAGATCTACTCTTGCACTACCCATATCTTCAATATTAATCAAGCACGAAGTAGGGTTTTACCTCCATCGAGAGGGCCCGAACCTGGGTAAACATCTGTGTCCCTTGCTTCATGTTACCATCAGCCTTGACGCACAGATCGGGACCCCCTACCCGAGATCCGCCA
>NC_041393.1:747705154-747722995 GCF_002162155.2 Triticum dicoccoides | reverse complement strand
GGGGGCTGTAGGCCAAACTCTCCGACTTGGTAGCTTTACCATGGCTGCCCCATCGGCGGTTGTGCCGACGATGGCCTCTCGGGTCATCAAGCATAACCTTCGGGTCAGTTCGGAACTTGCCGAACAGATGGATCCAATGGAGCTCTCCTCCCTTAATGAGCTCTTGGATCGCATCGCCGCTCTGGGAGTCACTACAGACTATGACCGGATCGGGCTTAAACCCGACCAAAGGGACATCAGATCCCTGCCGGCCACCCATGAGATAGCGATAGTGGAGGAACCACACGCGGATTGCCCCTCAACTTTGAGGACAAATTATGTTCGGATCACCGAACTCCTTGAGCCGAACACCTGCTCAAAGGAAGTCATGACCCAGGTCCCGGGCTTAGAATCGGGCATTGGGCCGAAGAAATTGTGCAGCACTCCGGATTCTGAGCTGTTGAGCTCGGAACCTCCTGCGCCCCTGGGTGTTAGATCGGATCAAAATCCAGATTCAGCTAGCAACGCCCACCTGGACTTAAACCATCTCTCCCGCATTAGACAAGAGCCCCAGGAGACTGTACATCGCTATTGGGCTAGATTCCTCCTTGCGCTTAACAAGGTCAGGGACTGTCGCGAGGAGAACGTGGTCTCGCTCTTCTGCAAAAACTACACAGACGAAGGACTCCTCAATGCTATAAGCCGCCGGGACATAGTATACTTTGCGGACTTGGCAATCATAGTACGGAAGTACTGTGCAATGGAAAGCGCCTGGAAAACCCAAACAGAATTTTGGGATAGTACTGCTCTCACCAAGACCTTTGTCCGAACTAAACGGGCGAACTCTCGTAAGTCGGCCGATCCAAACCCCAGTAAACCAAAGCCCACCCCAGGGCGGGGAACCGTATTGGAAGAATGTCTCGACGGGCCATGTAAGCTCCACAGTACTCCGGATAGAATACCAACTCATAGCCTTAGGGCATGTTGGATACTCCGGCAGGTGGAAAAAAGTGGCAAGGATCTTCTTGTAAGCCATAAAGCGGAACAACATCCTGCCAACGAACACAATACGGTACTAACAGTCTTCAAGACTTTTGCCTCGAACAATAGGCGCAAGCGAGCTCATCGAAGCTCCGCTGAAATTTGCCATGTGGCAAAAATAAACCCCTGGAACGACACTGCTATAACTTTTAATGCCAGTGATGAACCTCGACTCCAGACTATCCGGGCACCAGCCGCTCTGGTCCTTAGCCCGATTGTAGATGGCTTTCGGCTCACTAAAGTACTCATGGACGGCGGAAGCGGATTAAATCTGATCTATGAAGAAACACTCAGCAAGATGGAAATTGATAAAAGCCGCATTGAACAAAGCGACACCACCTTCAGGGGAATCATCCCTAGTCGGGAAGCGCGGTGTGCAGGAAAAATCACACTCGATGTGGTATTCGGCACCCCAGAAAATTACAAGTCCGAAGAAATCACATTCCAAGTGGCTCCTTTTAGCAGCGGATACCACGCCCTTTTAGGGCGGGACGCGTTTTTGAGCTTTCAAGCCATACCCCATTACGGGTACATGAAGCTTAAAATGCCCGGTCCCAATGGAATCATCACTCTAGCCAGTGATCCGGACGTCGCACTCCGCGCTGAAAACAAAACCACATCACTGGCCCTGGAAGCATTATTCGAAGCCCTAGCAACCGAAGAATTAACAATGCTATGGGCCACCGTGGATAGGGACGACGTGATACTCAACAAGCGACCCAAGTCCACCACATTTAAACCCGCAGATGAAATAGTCAAATTCCAAGTCCATCCAACGGACCCCACAAAGACAACTTCCATCGGGACACAGTTGAGCCCCGCAATGGACGCCGCACTACGAGACTTTTTACGCGAGAATTGGGATATTTTCGCCTGGCACCCATCGGACATGTCGGGCATCCCGCGTGGATTGGCCGAGCATAGCCTTAACATACTAAAGGGAAACAAACCTGTCAAACAGACCCTAAGGCGATTCTCAGAGCCCAAACAACAAGCAATGTGGGAGGAGCTAGCCAAGCTACTTGAGGCCGGATTCATCAGAGACATTAAACATCCGGATTGGCTGGCAAATTTGGTAATGGTACCAAAGAAGGACAAATTCTGGCGCCTATGCGTCGACTTCAAAGACCTCAACAAGGCTTGCCCCAAGGATCCCTTCCCCTCCCTCGCATCGATCAAATCATCGATGCCACAGTTGGACACGACTCGCTGTGTTTTCTCGACGCATACTCTGGATACCATCAAATAAAGATGGCATAGTCTGACCAAGCTGCAACAGCTTTCATAACGCCATATGGCCCTTTTTGCTTCAACACTATGCCTTTCCGGCTTAAGAATGCCGGCGCAACCTATCAACGCATGATTCAAACATGCCTGAAAAAACAAATCGGCAAAACAGTGGAGGCATATGTGGACGACGTGGTCATAAAAACAAGACACGTCGAAACCCTAATAGACGACTTGAAGCTTAATTCGATAACCTTCGGACATACAACATCAAGTTGAATCCAGAAAAATGCGTTTTCGGCGTCCCCTCTAGGAAACTGCTGGGCTTCATTGTTTCCAATAGAGGAATCGAAGCAAATCCGGCAAAAATTCGAGCTCTATCGCAGTTGGTTATACCAAGAGACCTCAAGCACATCCAGAAACTAGCCGGATGCGTGGCTGCCTTAAGCTGCTTTATCTCCAGGCTAGGAGAAAAGGCATTACCTCTTTACCGCCTCCTTCGGCGCACCAAACACTTCGTGTGGATGGATGCAGCCGCGGCCGGACTCGATGAAATAAAGACCTTACTGGCTAGTAATCCAGTCGTAACAGCGCCGAACATCGGCGAGCCTATACTACTGTACATAGCTGCAACACATCAAGTTGTAAGCGCAGTGCTCGTCGTCGAAGGAGAGGTTGACGGATACAAATTCCCGCTCCAAAAGCCGTTTATTATGTATCTACAGTCCTCACCCCGTGCAAGTCCCGATACCCACACTATCAAAAAAATAGCATACGCGGTCTTCATGGCATCCCGGAAGCTACGACACTACTTCCAAGAGTGTTCAATTACAGTAGCCTCTGAAGTACCACTCAACGACATAATAAATTACTACGATGCTACGAGCCGGATGGCTAAATGGGCTATCGAGCTCCTTCCGTTCGACATAATATACAAACCTCGACGGGCCATCAAGTCGCAAGTACTGGCTGACTTTGTCGCCGAATGGACGGAAGCCGAACTCCCTAGAGAGTACGGCGCGTACTCCAACCGGATCATGCACTTCGACGGCTCTAAAATGCTGGCCAGAATGGGAGCAGGTGTAGTCCTGACGTCCTCCCACCGGAGACATGGTCAAGTACGTCCTCCAAATATTATACACAGACTCCAACAATGCAGCCGAATATGAGGCCCTGTTGCATGGTCTTTGGATGGCAGTCTCTATGGGCATTCAACGCCTGGAAGTGCGCGGGGATTCGAACCTCGCAATATCACAAATAAATGGAGACTTTGATGCCAAGGATCCAAAAATGGCGGCCTATCATAATGCCGTCCTCAAAATGTCACCTCGGTTCGAGGGGCTCGAATTCCACCATGTGGCTCGAGAAAACAATCAAGCGGCGGACGTCCTCGCCCGCATCGGCGCTAAACGCGACCCTGTCCCACCTAACATATTCCTGGAAAGGTTGTTCAAGCCATCCGTATTATGGGAAGGGGATTCCCGCAATACTAGCACGGATCCGAACACACCCCTAGATTCCGAACCATCAGACACAATTGGAGGCTCTGCCACCGAAATAACATCTTCAGCCCATGAAATCATGGCCGTAATTGCCCCATGGACTGAGCCTTTCTTGGTCTACCTAAATAGGTAGGAGCTCCCTGAAGAACAAAATGAAGCACACTGCATTGTCCGGCGTTCTAAAGCTTACAAAGTCCACGAAGGCGAACTATATAAGAAAAGCTCGACCGGAGTACTCCAAAGGTGCATCTCTGAAGAGGAAGGGTGGCAACTCTTGTCTGAAATCCATGCCGGACTGGGCGGACACCACGCTGCGGCTCGAGCGCTAGTCAGCAAGGTCTTCCGTACATGCTTCTATTGGCCGACGGCCCGAGCAGACGCACAGGACCTTGTCCAACATTGCGTCAGTTGCCAGCTCTTCGCCAATCAGAGTCATATGCCCCCTACCGATCTCCAAACAATCCCCATAACTTGGCCCTTTGCAGTCTGGGGGCTGGATATGGTCGGACCTCTTAAAGGGGGAAGCCATAAGAAAAAATACTTATTGGTCATGGTGGACAAGTTCACCAAATGGATAGAAGCCAAACCAATCAAAACGGCCGAATCCAGACCAGTAATAGACTTCATATCCGGGGTCGTACACCGATACGGTGTCCCCCACAGCATCATCATTGATAATGGCTCAAATTTCACAGCCGATGAAGTGAAAACTTGGTGCGGCAAAATGGGCATTAAGCTCGACTACGCTTCCGTCTACCATCCCCAAACAAATGGCCAGGTCGAATGGGCAAATGGTCTCATAATGAGCGGCATCAAGCCTAGACTAGTGCGATCTTTCACAGAATCGGATACGCACCGGGTGGAGGAGCTCGACTCTGTACTCTAGGGGCTGCGGACCACACAGAATCGCACCACCGGATACACACCATTTTTTATGGTGTAGGGTGCGGAAGCAGAACTACCCTGCGACATAATACATGATTTGCCACGCGTACGCATGTAGGAAGAGAAGGAAGCCTAGTTAGATCAGCAGGACAACTTGGATGCCCTGGAGGAGGAGCGCGATGTCGCAAAAGCCCGTTCCGCATTCTATGAGCAGCAGGCTCGACGATATCAAAGCAGAGACGTGCGGGACAAAACTTACAATATTGGCGAGCTCGTTCTACGCCTACCGGAGAAGAAGGACAAACTCAAACCCAAGTGGGAAGGTCCCTTTGTCATTGACAAAGTTCTGACCGGAGGAGCATACCGCTTACGTAATGCATCCGATAACAGACTCGAGCCGAACCCATGGAACGCAGCCAGACTCCGGAGATTCTATGCCTAACGCCGAACTCAGTGTTCGTCTCCTTACTCCCTCCCTTTTACTTATTCTCCACCCCACTTTTCCTTTCTCGACCTTTTTTCTCTTCACACAAAGTACTTAAAACAGTGCGGACTCCCGGATCACTGCGGCTGTATTATGTGTGTAAGATATACCTGGGGGCTTCCTATTCAGAAGCTAAACATAATTACTTTAATGGCTTTTTGCCCATCACATATGCGTTCTTTTTCCATATGTGCCTTTTCTTCACCATTATATGCATCGATATGACTTAAGATGTGGCCAAGCTGGGTTGCCTGGCTCTTGTGTTTATGCCCTACGTTCCCATTAATTCGGCTAGGGCATAAGGGGAGCACATCTGCGATTGTTACTGCCGGTTCAGCCGGATGTGTACCTCAGACTGGGTGAAGCCGAAAGCTAGTTTTATTAAGAGAATACTCGATCGGTGAACAAAAGATGTATTCGTTTATTACAATGTAAATCCCCAGAAGTCCTGTATCCTGCGCCATCGTTCGCAGCCTGGACATGTGCATTGCCGCATGCGTACCCAGGGAAAGGAACCCCTAACAGAACTATTTTCCCTGGAAGATGTTTCTTACTATCCATGTAATATAACATAACTAGTTGGGTACTTGTCTATTCAAGCACTTATGACCCCTACGCCTGGTCTCCACGCATACCCCGGTTTTGTATAACTAAGCGGGTATTCGGACACACCCTGGCCTGTAGGATCCGGGGCCTGAAGCGAAAAGGTCCGCCATGACAAATGATTTTAATCCGGCTAGGGGCTACTTATGGCCATTAAATTACACAGTCACTTTGACTGACTATATTCCTCCTCTATACCATCCAACAGACTATCTAGCTTACAATCTTGTTGGGAATACTTAGCGGCTAACGCTACCTGGTCATATACCAGACTTACGGGAATTTCTTGCCCATCGGGCCCCACCGGTCCCACTTCGGCCATATGGTTCGGGTCCAGCTTGGTGTAGCGCGTCTTCACCATTACCCGGGCTTCTCTTGCACCTTGTCGGCACGCTGATATCTTCCACAGTCGAAAGCGCTGTCGGACTCCTTGAAGCAGGTCCACAAGCTCCCCCATGCCATTCGGCAGGAGGCTTGATGGCCACAAGGCCTGAGCAAAGCCGTGCATAACCCGCCGAGCTCGCTCGTGCAATTGTGCAAGTCCTTGCAGTAAATCACTTGCAGATGAGGGCATCTCCTCTTCAGGGCGACCCATTAACATTCCTGCAACCAAAATTCTTTCAACATACTTCCTCGCCGAACTATCATACAGTTCGTCAGGTCACTCACCATAAAAGCCGCGTCGAAGACTTTTGTTCTCCTTCACGGAGTCCACCAGTTGAGCGTGGACGCCTTTTAATTCCACGTCCAGCCGAATATTGGCATCTTGAAGTTTGTTCTTCTCTTGCTTCACTTGCGTAAGGATGCACTCGCCAGCCTTTAGCTGCCTTTTAAGATGCGAGTTATCATCCGTTACGCCCTCCGGATTCACCCCAGGATTGTCTGCAGAATTTTCTGTTAGACTAGTCATACCAGCCATTTACTAACTGGTGCATCTTCGTACAATTGAGACAAATGTTACCAAAGGAGGCCTTCTGGGATTCCTCTAACTTGGCAACCGTGTCCCTCAGCTGGGACTTACATTCCTCCAGCTCCCGAGCGAATTGTTCATTCTTATCCACAAGAACCTGTGCATAAATTGATCCTTCAAACAGTTGTTCCAACTATTTCAAGTTTCAGGGGCTACTGCTGTACATACTTATCAAAATTTCTTACCCGTATATCTTTGGTATACTGGTTCGTTGCTTGGGCCAGCCCGCTTTGAGCAGCTCGGACGTATGCGTCTGCCGAATTGAAGGCATTAAAACCCTCTTCAGAAAAGATGTTGTTCCGTAGCACGGCCCTCTGGCGCCGGTGATTGATGGCACTCTCCACTTTGGAGTTCGTGGCCGAACACATGTCCGCATCCTCTGTCGGAGAATTATGCGGTACTGGCCCCGTGTCCGCCTCCGCCCTCGAAGCCGGTTCTGGAAACCGGCTGGTGGAGTCGTGATTGGCGTGATCCTCGGTTGTAGTCCGACTGCTCCTCTTCCTACCAGACTCAAAGGGCGCTGTCATATTTCAAATACTATAAGCACAGGACAGGTTATTACTTTACCTCTACAGCGGTGTATCAACCCTCACCACCTTCCTCTTGAGCCTGCCCGATCTGGACGCCTGTGGTCGACGAGTCCCTAGGGGCTCGGCCCCGCACTCCGGCCGTCGTCTCAGCAAACAGCACGACGCCTCAAGGGTAAATCATAATACCTGAGGGGAGTCCTCTTCGGAGAATAGGGTTTTTAGTTCGGCTTACATGCGACGTAGGGAGCAGTCCGGGATAGTCGGCCGTAATGGCCACTGAGGCACCATCCCAGCTTGCTTGATAGAATACCCCGTTGACGAGCTCCACGGTAATGTCCGGATCTCCTATGAGTCCTAGATCTATGGCCCTTCCGGTGTCCTTTGGCTGCGGGGAGGGGCTGAAGATTCCTTCTACGGCCCTCCTCAGTTCCTGCTCGAAAACATCAACGCAGGTAATCTTTGCAGAAGAACGCTAAAGTAAGTAAAACGGGGAAAGGAATGACGACTTACCCATTCTGGGGGGTTGTACATGGAGAATCCGTCCTGCGTTTTAATGCGAAGGAATTCCTCCTCTTCCCCTTTGTATAAATCGAATAAAATCCTTGCCAAAGCAGTGGCGGAGTCCGGACCCTTACGACCGCAGCGGGTGGCATCGTCTTCCCCGGTGAAGTGCCACATGGGCTTCCCCCAATATTGAAGCGGTTGCACTCCCCGGCTTATGCATATTGCCATGACCTCGACTATCGTCAGTCCGGATTTGGCCAGTAACTTTATCCTGCTCATCAGGAAGTGTATTTCCCTAGTATCCTCTTCTTGAGGGCCCCGGGGGCGCCAGCTTAGGCGTGCCCTCGGCGGGGCGTTACTGAACTTGGGGAGACCTGTCCGGACTGGATCCGGAACGGGGAACGTCATCAATGTAAAACCACTCTGAAGGCCAGTTTTCCGGTGCCTTCTTAGGAGTGCCAGACAGGTATCCTGTCTCGGCAATGCGCCATACTTCGGCCCCGCCCACTTGACATAGGGATTCTCCCTGGGTGTGGTGGACAAGGCAGAACATCTTCCTCCATAATCCGAAATGTGGTTCGCAACCTAAAAACAGCTCGCAAAGGGCGACGTACCCCGCTATATGCATAATTACTTTAATGGCTTTTTGCCCATCACATATGCTTCCTTTTTCCATATGTGCCTTTTCTTCACCATTATATGCATCGATATGACTTAAGATGTGGCCAAGCTGGGTTGCCTGGCTCTTGTGTTTATGCCCTACGTTCCCGTTAATTCGGCTAGGGCATAAGGGGAGCACATCTGCGATTGTTACTGCCGGTTCAGCCGGATGTGTACCTCAGACTGGGTGAAGCCGAAAGCTAGTTTTATTAAGATAATATTCGATCGGTGAACAAAAGATGTATTCGTTTATTACAACGTAAATCCCCGGAAGTCCTGTATCCTGCGCCATCGTTCGCAGCCCGGACATGTGCATTGCCGCATGCGTACCCAGGGAAAGGAACCCCTAACAGAACGATTCTCCCTGGAAGATGTTTCTTACTATCCATGTACTATAACATAACTAGTTGGGTACTTGTCTGTTCAAGCACTTATGACCCCTACGCCTGGTCTCCACGCATACCCCGGTTTTGTATAACTGAGCGGGTATTCGGACACACCCTGGACTGTAGGATCCGGGGCCTAAAGCGAAAAGGTCCGCCATGACAAATGATTTTAATCCGGCTAGGGGATACTTATGCCCATTAAATTACACAGTCACTTGGATTGATTATATTCCTCCTCTATACCATCCAACAGACTATCTAGCTTACAATCTTGTTGGGAATACTTAGCGGCTAACGCTACCTGGTCATATACCAGACTTACGGGAATTTCTTGCCATCGGGCCCCGCCGGTCCCACTTCGGCCATATGGTTCGGGTCCAGCTTGGTGTACCGTGTCTTCACCATTACCCGGGCTTCTCTTGCACCTTGCCGGCACGCTGATATCTTCCACAGTAGGAAGCGCTGCCGGACTCCTTGAAGCAGGTCCACAAGCTCCCCCATGCCATTCGGCAGGAGGCTTGATGGCCACAAGGCCTGAGCAAAGCCGTGCATAACCCGCCGAGCTCGCTCGTGCAACTGTGCAAGTTCTTGCAGTAAATCACTTGCAGATGAGGGAATCTCCTCTTCAGGGCGACCCGTTAACATTCCTGCAACCAAAATTCTTTTAACATACTTCCTCGCCGATCTATCATACAGTTCGTCAGGTCACCCACCATAAATGCCGCGTCGAAGCCTTTTGTTCTCCTTCACGGAGTCCGCCAGTTGAGCGTGGACGTCTTTTAATTCCACGTCCAGCCGGATATTGGCATCTTGAAGTTTGTTCTTCTCTTGCTTCACTTGCGTAAGGATGCACTCGCCAGCCTTTAGCTACCTTTTAAGATGCGATTCATCATCCGTTACGCCCTCCGGATTCACCCCAGGATTGTCTGCAGAATTTTCTGTTAGACTAGTCATACCAGCCATTTACTAACTGGTGCATCTTCGTACAATTGAGACAAATGTTACCAAAGGAGGCCTTCTGGGATTCCTCTAACTTGGCAACCGTGTCCCTCAGCTGGGACTTACATTCCTCCAGCTCCCGAGCGAATTGTTCATTCTTATCCACAAGAACCTGTGCATAAATTGATCCTTCAAACAGTTGTTCCAACTATTTCAAGTCTCATGGGCTACTGCTCTACATACTTATCAAAATTTCTTACCCGTATATCTTTGGTATACTGGTTCGTTTCTTGGGCCAGCCCGCTTTGAACAACTCGGACGTATGTGTCTGCCGAATTGAAAGCATTAAAAGCCTCTTCAAAAAAGATGTTGTTCCATAGCACGGCCCTCTGGCGCCGGTGAGTGATGGCACTCTCCACTTTGGAGTTCATGGCCGAACACATGTCCGCATCCTCTGTCGGAGAATTATGCGGTACTGGCCCCGTGTCTGCCTCCGCCCTCGAAGCCGGTTCTGGAACCCGGCTGCTGGAGGCGAGATTGGCGTGATCCCCGGTTGTAGTCCGACTGCTCCTCTTCCTGCCAGACATAAAGGGCGCTGTCATATTTCAAATACTATAAGCGCAGGACAGGTTATTACTTTACCTCTACAGCGGTGTATCAACCCTCACCACCTTCCTCTTGAGCCTGCCCGATCTGGACGCATGTGGTCGACGAGTCCCTAGGGGCTCGGCCCCGCACTCCGGCCGTCGTCTCAGCAAACAGCACGACGCCTCAAGGGTAAATCATAATACCTGAGGGGAGTCCTCTTCGGAGAATAGGGTTTTTAGTTTGGCTTACACGCGATGCAGGGAGCAGTCCGGGATAGTCAGCCGTAATGGCCACTGAGGCACCATCCCAGCTTGCTTGATAGAATTCCCCATTGACGAGCTCCACGGTAATGTCCGGATCTCCTTTGAGTCCTGGATCTATGGCCCTTCCGATGTCCTATGGCTGCGGGGAGGGGCTGAAGATTCCTTCTACGGCCCTCCTCAGTTCCTGCTCGAAAACATTGACGCAGGTAATCTTAGCAGAAGAACGCTAAAGTAAGTAAAACGGGGAAAGGAATGACGACTTACCCATTCTGGGGGGTTGTACATGGAGAATCCGTCCCGCGTTTTAATGCGAAGGAATTCCTCCTCTTCCCCTTGACATAGGGATTCTCCCTGGGTGCAGGGGACAAGGCAGAACATCTTCCTCCATAATCCGAAATGTGGTTCGCAACCTAAAAACAGCTCGCAAAGGGCGACGTACCCCGCTATATGCAGAATGGAGGCAGGGGTGAGGTTGTGCAACTAGAGGCCGTAGAACTCCAGGAGCCCGCGAAGAAACGGTTGGACGGGAATCCCGACGCCCCTTAGCAGATGCGGGATGAGGCATATACGCTCCTCTCGAGATGGATTTGGAGATCCCTCCGCTTGTTCCCCTCCGTCATAAGTAGCTATTCCGGCTCGGACAGGGACCATGAACGCCGGTGGGAGAAACCCTTGGGTTTGTAACTCTATCAAACAGCTATGAGGGACTGAACACTCTCCCCAATCCCCCGACTTGGAATGAGGAGGGTGAGCAGAAGAGTTGCGACGGCCGGCCATGTTGGAATGGTTTTTCGCGGAGCGCTCTATTGGATGCTAGCTCAGGGAGGGAGAGTGAGGATTGGATCGGAGAATCCCCGTCCCTTCAAATAGGCAGTCAGCCCGGAGGATTGAGGGTGTAAAATGCAAAAATGCCTCAGCTCCTGGCATTCGCTCGACATGTGGAGATGGTCATTATTGAGGCACTGAAGCCGAGGAGCACAACATTGATTGGAGGCCGGACGCTATTCGCCGTAACAGGTAACATGGAGTATTCGGAGATGGAACCCGCCTTGCAATGCCGAAGACAATACTGCGCGCCGGACTCATCGTCATTGAAGCTTGGTTCAGGGGCTACTGAGGGAGTCCTGGATTAGGGGGTATCCGGACAGCCGGACTGTGTACAACGTCCGGACTATTGAAGCGTGAAGATACAAGACTCAAGACTTCGGCCCGTGTCCGGATGGGACTGTCCTTGGCGTGGAAGGCAAGCTTGGCGATCCGTATATTGTGTTTCCTTCCTTGTAACCGACTCCATGTAAACCCTAGCCCTCTCTGATGTCTATATAAACCGGAGAGGTTGGTCCTTAGAAGGCCGATCACAATTACAATACTAGTCATCGACCCGTGCACCTGCACGGGCTAGTTTAATACATGGGTGGTTCATGATAGGAGTCATTGAGGAAACATTTACAATATGAGAAGGAAAACCAAACTTCAGGGAAAACTAACATGTCCTCTTCTATCCATGTATATCCTACACTTTTATTCCAAGGTGAAGACTACCCAAACTTCCACGTAGCATACTATAAATAATGATTACCCTAATTCCAAAAGAATATTTCATCGAGCCTGCTAATATTGCATAATGGCTAAGGAAAATTGGTAGTGAATACAATGCAAGGTACAGTTATTTTGTTTGATGTGACTCACTAAATATAGAAATCTGTATGACATTTAATGCACAATGTACCTTTATTAACCCAATATTTTGACATTATCCACACATGTGAGGTACATTTAATATTGGCTAAGTTTCGACCTTCTCACAAAAAAAAGGTTCGACCTAAAAATTTAAAAGCATAACTCATGCACATATAATATGTACTGTTAGTTTGCATAATGTTATAAGAACTATAAACTCCAAGAAATGCTATTGTTAATCAGTTGACAGACATAAAGTATAATACAAAAATAATAATTGTCTAGATATATAGCACCTAGCAGTTCGAAAGTGTCATTCTGCTGATATATCGAAGCAAACACACTATTCCCTCCTTCATCCATGTAATTATAGGGATGGAATAACAACAATGGTTCGTCCGCTTAGGATATTCGGTATTATAATTCTACGATACTTTTTCACAGGGACAAAAATCATAATGCTTATTATCACATCTCTAGCTATAACAGAATAATATATAAGACTCCTTTCAACACGCACACAGTACATAATGCATAGCAACAAAAAGGAAATCACTTCAAAATTCCCCACTTCAATCTTCACTAATTCTAGTTAAATTACGTGTATAAATTTAACCAAATTGAAGCAAGTTACTTCTCTTTGTCTGGCGAGTTTCTGTTTCACTAAGGAGAGATAGATTGGTAATGAATCTATTAGTAATCGGAGCATTATAAGATATGAACTCTATATGAATTAGTGTGCAGCAACACTATAATTAATATGAACGTAGCAGGTATTCGATCCATGGAGTCTAAGCACATCCATCCAGTAAACTAAAGAATTCAACATAAGCCACATGATCCAAATGTTATTGGCTCGATCTTTTAATTTAACACACTCGAATCAAAGATTCAATATTTATAGGCAACAAACATAAATAATATAATATGCAGACACCGTGAGTAGGAAAACAATTAAGTATCAGGGTCATGTTCTAGATGCATGCATATAACCAAGGATCAAAACAATTCTTCTCTTTAATCCATATACAGTAAAAGTTATCGATGATTTGACTGTAGCAAGGAGTCCATTTAGGAAACAATTTTAGCTGGTTTGCCAAGTTTCCACACATAGATAACTACTGAGTATATTTGTGCATCAGAATACATCTCAAATAATAATCCATCTGTGTACTACAAAAGTTTACTTCTCGATATATTCAGATAGAACTGAGTTGTAACTATCGATGGCAAATATTCACTCAGAAATTAAGGCTGATGTTTGTACTATTCGTTAGCGTACATGTTTTCTCACGTACCCAGGCATCTAATCTAGGCTGCTACTGGTGGTACCTTGTTCCATCGTCCATGGCATTCTGCACGTCTTGTTCCAGATTTCCAGCTCTGAAGTTGGAGTAAACGCAATGTATGGACACAAAAGAATCATCAAAATCCAGCAAAGAGCCCAGGACTTGATTTCTGCTGCAAGCCTTACACTATGAACGTGTAGCCTGCGCCTAAACATATAGCCGTAAACTTTGTCTTCTTCTTCTCATCGACAACAGCCAAGCCTGGGCCGTCTCCCACTCCCGGCCCCCTTTCTACGTCAGCCATACCTCCACATCTTCTCCCGTCCTAGAATCAAAGACACCACCCGGCCCCTTTGACTATCTCATCTGCAACCACCAGGAATCAACTTTCTCGGACCAATTGCAGAGGATGATATTGGTACAGTGCAATTCTTAGGAAATCATAGAGTATATGCTATCCTGAAAAGGAGACATAAGGGAAGACGTCCCTACTCGACAATTAGGGCTACTTCAAGTTGCTGCTATGCTTGGCGCTGGGCGAGGTAACCACGCAAGTGCCAGACGCGGGCGTACTGGCGCCGCTGTGCCTCGATGGACGATGGCCATCTCAGATTCCATGATGTGCCCCCCGGTCCTGTGTATTCTCAACCTGCGAAGCCTGCTGCCTGCAGCCACCTCGCTCCACTCAGGCTCATTGTCCGACATCGCCGCAGCTTCGAGATGCTCGCCGCTCACCGTTGCCGTGCCCAAGCATGGGAAGTCGTTGCTGGGCCAATCTCCAGCAGGAGGGGGAATCATCGTGAGGAAGTAGTTCCTCAGGGGTAGCGCTAGGCTGCAGGTGGTGCATGGCAACGGCGGGCCTTATGTCAACACCGGTGGAGGAGAGCTCTGGATCGATGTGCTGCATTAGATGCTCGGCGGTGACATATCGATACTGAACCTTGGGCCTGGTAGTGTATAACTAATGGAGTTTGCAATATATCTTTCAATCAGATGGTAAAAATCCTATAGTAACACGTACGTTCTTTCCTATAGTAACACGTACGGACTCTTGCCTTGTAAACGTATATGGACCACAAAACGTGAGGTGCTAGAGTTTCCTTCCATCGTTTAATCCTAGACGCATAATTTAGATCTAATGGTTATTTTAATGTAGGTTTGAGGATTAACGTGGAGGCTCGTATGGTGCTTTCAATTAGTAAATATATCTTTCCCTACTAATAAAGCACGGAGTGCTTTTGCCCGTACGTCGTGGCAATTTTACAAAAAGGCCCCTCCGTTTACAGGAAATCAACCCGCAGTCCTATTTTAAGTTACTAATATGAGAAAACGTTTCGTTTTTACAAAAAGAACCCTGGAGTTGGGAGTATTCAACCCGCGATCCTTACCTTTCGTTTTTTGCGGGGGGCGGCGGCGCTGCACTCGGGCGTCACATCAGGCGGCGGCAGGGAGGCGGGGGGCGCGCGCGGAGACTAAAGAGAAAATGGAGAGGCTTGAAGGAGAGGCGGGCAAGCAAGAAGGGCCGATGCGTCGCCCACGACGCAGACGAGACCAGCGGCAGCCAGGGGCTTGCGGTGGCGCCGTCGGTGAGGACCGGTCGATTCTCGCCGGATCCGGTGGGAAACGGCGCGCAGGCGCCGGATCTGGAAGGAAGGCGGCCGGAGCTCGGAGCACGACGGCTGGCGGGCGTGGCATAGCGTCGGGTACCTGTGAGAGAAGAGAGAGATGAGCGGGAGAGAAAAGGGAGACGAGACCAGCGGCAGCCAGGGGCTTGCGGTGGCGCCGTCGGCGAGAAGAAAAATTAAGCAACGCGGATACACGGAAAGGAAACCGTGACGGCTGGCTTCGTCACTCGTCCGAACGCACGGCGTACGTTGTGCGTACGGCGCCGCCGCTGCTGCCTTCCTCCGGCCCCGTGTCACTCTTATTTCAGATCATCTCTACACTCTGCATTTTATTCAGAAAAGCGTACAAAGTAAAGGTAATCATTACATTTTGTTCTTGCTGCTAGGGACAGGTGCTCAAGTGTAGTTTAATCATGCAATAACTAACTGTACTTCCCAACAGTTACATAACTGAACCTTCCCACCAGTTCCTTGCCCTCTGCTATACAAATCTATGGTTCAGTTAGTCTTAAACTTTGCATCTAAAATGTTAAGGGACGATGGCATGTTATTGCCCAGATTAACTTCAGTAATCTTTCGTGCTGATTAGTACTAAGTTCGCTACTGCAGTGCGGCACATGGAAAGAGAGGGGGAGAGGGGAGAGAGTGAGGGGTGGACCTCCATGGCGCTGGCAGCAGTAGGTCGGAGGAGCTCGGAGCAGTGGAGCCGTCTCCTCGGAGGGCTTCGTCGTCGGCGAGCAGGACCATGCTGAGGAAGCAGTGGCCTCTCACTCCTCTACCGGCCAGGAGCGCCGCTGCAGCCGCGCGAGGAGCCGCGCCGTCGATGGTGGCGCGGGTGGAGCTGAAATAATAGGGAGCCGCGCAAGGTCCCGTTGATACGGCGGCGCGGCTGGAGGGCACGACGGTGCAGCCACCGGAGGCGATATTCTTCCTGCCCTCGTCCTCCGAGAACGACGAGAAGATGGGAGGCGGCGGCGGCGGCGTTATCCAACACTGGGGAGGGAGAATGGGGAACGGGAAGGGAGCTTTTTCTTTTTTCTTTTTTACTTTTTCTTAGTAACAGAGAGAAGATTTTCTTTTAGGTGAACGCATGGAGAAGAGAGAGTACGCGTTGAATGTGTGTGTCTCAATCAAAAAAAGAATGTGTGTGTCGGTCAAGTCCTTATGCTTGGCCAAGCCCAAAAACAGTGCAAAAAAACATAAATATGAAATATATTTTTTCAAAAAAATGTTCGTCACAAAATATGATACAATTTCTAAAAAATGTCCTGGAAAAAATACAAAAAGTACACCTTTTCAAAGAAAATGTGATTGTGTTCAAACTTTTTTTGTGACTTTTGAACAAGAAAAAATATAATCGATCGAAAGACTATTCCATGCACAACTACTTTTTCATCAAATGAAAGTGTGGAGCTGAATTAGATCCTCACGAACGTCGTTAGGGTGGCTTCTTCATGTCTGGATTTTATGGTCCAAAATGTATGCTCAATATAACCTTATTTCTCACGTTAGCCAAAATTAAATATCAAAGGTGTTGCGTAATGCCACGTGGAGCATGATTAATTTTTTCGCCCGATGCAACGCACGGGCATTTGTCCTAGTAAGATATAAGATACCATTATAGGCTAGCTCTTAGGGTTTAGCCTCTACGATCTCGTGGAAGATCTACTCTTGTACTACTCATATCTTCAATATTAATCAAGCAGGAAGTAGGGTTTTACCTTCATCAAGAGGGCCCGAACCTGGGTAAACATCTGTGTCCCTTGCTTCCTGTTACCATCAGCCTTAACGCACAGATCGGGACCCCCTACCCGAGATCCGCCGGTTTTGACACCAACAGCCATCTTTGTGATCACAAGTCGTTCAATCCCTAGTTTATTAGGTTTTCGTATCCTCTGCTTCTTATGCTTCCTTTTTTCGGTAGCGGCATCGGTGCCGGTACCTTCCCCGCCGGTCTCGGCGCCGCCATCGGTGCCGGCGCCGTCGGTGTCGATGTCGGCGTCAGTACCATCATCGAGGCTGACCTGCAAACCTTGCTTAGCAGTCAAATAGTCGAGGTACTCTTGTTCACCCTCATAATCCATCTCGTCTGCATCTTGGTCAAAAGGCCCAGTTTCTTCGTTGTTCGACATGTTTCCTATGATTAAGTGTCCTCGTTTATTTCTAAAAGTATGAATAAACGAGAAATGAAATAAAAAAGAAATCTATGTGCCAGCACTCGATATGCCAACTATGTAGCACAAATCATGCCTTTATTCACGGCAAATTTCGGCATGACCTTTGCTAAAAAATGGACATATCGAGCGCCTGAAATTCACCGGAACGAAAATGAATCAACATTCCGGCGTAACATAGGACACTCGGATCATTTACCAAAATTGAACCAAAACATCACATGTCCAAATGACATGTTCAAATTCCAAACATGACATGTCCTAAACATGACATATCCACATATCACATGTCCTGTTCAAATTTGCATATAAATTTAGCCTACCTAAATTTGCTTTAACAAGGGATGTTGATTTAGACAATTGCTTAAATGCTGCCTTTTCTTTTAACTACAATTGCTTAACCCTAAATTTCTGTTCCATTTTAAAACCTAGCTAAATTCATCACTAAATAGATAACCTAATTAACCTACTGCCCTAACTAAAACCTAAGTAAATTAACTGAAGAATCCTAG
>NC_041393.1:747699084-747704557 GCF_002162155.2 Triticum dicoccoides | reverse complement strand
AGGAGGCAGGCCCGATGACGGCCGAGGTTGGGAGGGAAGGAAGCAGAGGAGGGAGGCGAGGGCCGACGGGTCGGGGGCGAGCGCTGGGTCGGGGGCGAGCACCGGGGTCGGGGGCGAGGGCCGGGTCGGGGGCGAGCGCCGAGGCCGGGTCGGGGGCGAGCGCCGGGGCGCGGCGGTGCGACGGGGGAAGAGAGAGTGGGGATTTGGGAGGAAAAGAGGCGGGATGAAGCAGGGAGAGTGAGAATTTTGGGTTAAGTGGACGTAGCAGTAGCGCGTTTAGACAAAATGCGCTGCTACTACCTTCACTAGCTGTAGCGGTTTAGACAAAACGCGTTGCTACTACATTCACTAGCTGTAGTGGTTTAGACAAAACGCGCTGCTACTACCTTCACTAGATGTAGCGGTTTTATAAGGAAATCGCTACTGCTAGCTTGACTGTAGCTGTTTTATAAGGAAATCGCTACTGCCAGTTTTCCTTTTTCTTTTCCTTTATTTTCTCCCACTTTTATTTCCCGAGAGCAGTGAACGAAGGGAGGCGATATATATTGCATCATTTGACGGTTAAATATGTATACAAAATAGGAACATATATATATATATATATTACATCATTTGACCGATAACATACGATTCCTCAGTGCTGACGTTTTCGTTTTTGAGTCAGCTTCTTTCCCTTCTTGTTCGTCAAAGAATAATTGAGCCCCTCATTGTGACTTTGCCTTTTCCATGGTGTACTATTTTTATTAGGTAATGTAGTATTGATTCTTCTTTTGACGTATACTTCATCATCATCGTCATCTTCCCTCATTGGGTTGTCGTACTGATCATAGTCTTCCTCGTTGGTGACTCCATCCATTCCAATGATCTTCCTTTTGCCTCTCCTCACGACAACATGACTGGGATTGCATGGGTCGGTTATGAAGAAGCATTGTGTCACGTGCTTAGCGTGTACCCATGGCTCGTTTTTGGCAATAGCGTTCACGATAGCGCTCTTGGCATCGGGTATAGTCATGGTAGTGAAAATCCGGTTTTCTCTTTCGACATTATTAGCCCATATGATACGGAATATCGTCGTGTTGTGCAGTCCAGAGTAGTCAAGCTCCCAGATCTCCTCGACCCTTCCATAAAATCATTCAGTTGCGCCGTTGTCGCTGCCGGTCATGCATTCCATCGTCACCCCTAAGTTCTGATCATCACTGTCCATATCTTTGGCCTCCGTGTAGAACGTGTATCCGTTGATATCATATGCCTGATAGGTTACGAGGTTGGGCGAGGGGCCATGTGCTAAGGCATATATGAGCAATCTGTCCTTAGAGCCCTCCTCCGGGGGATTAGCAATAATATGCTCTTTGAACCAGTGCAGGAAAGTGGAGTTGTGCTCTCTAGTAACTTTGGCGTCCGTCCTGCATGCCCCCGGTCATGATACTTCTTTGCGATAATTTCTTTGTGCAGTGCCACGAAAGGATCTACCTCGTCTAGGTGTTGTAGCACTACCAAGTTTGCTCTGTCAAAGTCGCTGCGTCGATCTGAGTATGCCACGTGCAGTTCCCTGCGACCGTTGCAGTGACCTTCTCCTTCGAGCCTCCCATCGTGCTTGTTAACGGGCAAACCAACACTAACACCAGGCGGCTGGTCTGCGCCATATAGAAAATTCTCACAGACAGAGATGCACTCTTGTGTCACATAGCCCTGGACGATGCTTCCATCTGGATGGGACATGTTACGAACAAATCCTTTGATGATCCCATTCATCCTCTCAAACGGCATCATGTTGTGCAGGAATGACGGCCCCAGGTCTATTATGTCATCCACAATATGGACACACAGATGCACCATCACGTCAAAGAACGCGGGCGGGAAGTACATCTCAAGCTCATTCAGTATCACAACGATCTCTTCCTGTAGCCTTCGGAGCTGCTTCACACTGATCGACTTTCGAGAGATGACGTCGAAAAAGTTGCAGAGACCAATAAGCATGTTACAGACGTGCTTGTCCATTATCCCTCTAAGGGCAACAGGTAGTATCTGCGTCATCATCACATGACAGTCATGGGACTTCATCCCGATGAACCTTTTCTTGTCCATGTCTAGATATCTGTTTATCTCGCCACAGTAAGCGGAACTAACTTTGACTCCAGTAAGGCACTTAAAGAATTGATCGATCTCAGCCTGACTTAAGGTGAAGCAAGAAGGGGGGGCAATAATCCTCTTTCTTTATTTTCTTGCCCTTCTTCTCCCGTGCCTCTGTCTCCGTCTCTGTCTCGTCTGACATTTTACGGGGCAGCATGTGCAGATCTTCCCTGATTTTCAAATCTTGAAAGTCTTTTCTTACCTTCGGCCCATCCTTGGTCTTATCCGGCATGATCATTAGTGTTGCGAGCAAGCTCTCAAGGACATTCTTACAGATATGCATTTGATCAAGGCAATGAGGTGTATCGAGTATGTGCCAGTACTCCAAGTACCAGAACATAGACCTCGTCTTCCATACTTTCAGCAGCGGCTCCGGCGCCTTCCTCAACGTCTTTCCCGGCGCAGGGCACTCCTTCCAGTTTTTCAACAGCTCATCGGTTTCGGCACCGCTCCGCTTACGTGGAGGTCCTCGATGCTCAGCATGACCATTGAATAGATCTCCACGGTTTCTCCATGGGTCGTCCTATTCGAGCCATCTTCGATGCCCCATGTACACGATTTTCCCAGACCCGCCATCTTTCCTTGACTTTAGCTGCTGAGACGTCATATCATCCTTGCATCGCATGCATCCGCAATATCCATGGCACACCTGGCCTGCCACATATCCGTAACCGAGATAGTCCTGCACTGTCGTGATCAACGCGGCTCTCATGTTGAAATACTCGCCTTTGCTAGCATCCCATGTCTTGGCCGGTGTTTTCTCATGACCCGCAAGTATACGGGATAGTTGTAGCCTCTTTCGATAAGTAAGAGTGTCGAACCCAACGAGGAGCTAAAGGTAGAATGAATACTCTCTCAAGTCCTATCGGCCACTGATATGACTCTACACATGCTTGACGTTCGCTTTACCTAGAACAAGTATGAAACTAGAAGTACTTTGTAGGTGTGATAGGATAGGTTTGCAAGATAATAAAGAGCACGTAAATATAAACTAGGGGCTGTTTAGATAAAGAATCAATAAAGTAAATATAGCGAGTGTGGAAAAGTGGTGGTAGGAGTTGTGAAATTGTCCCTTTAACAATTGACTATGTTACTAGACCGGTAATCACTATTGCAATTCTATTTGAGGGAGAGGCATAAGCTAACATATCATCCCTTACATGGAATTCTATGAACTTATGATTGAAACTCTAGCAAGCATTCGCAAATACTAAAGATTCATTAAGGTAAAACCCAACCATAGCATTAAAGCATCAAGTCCCCTTTTATCCCATACGCAAACAACCTACTTACTCGGGTTTGTGTTTCAGTCACTCACGCAACCCACCATAAGCAAATCATAAACATATTGCAAACCCTACAGCGGGAATCCCTCACGCTTGCGCGACACGGAGGGCACAATAGGACAGCACCAATAATAAAAGATGCAACTCAAACCAATCATAGCAATTCACCAATCACCGGTAGGACAACGAAAATCTACTCAGACATCATAGGATGGCAACACATCATTGGAAAATAATATGAAGCATAAAGCACCATGTTCAAGTAGAGGGTACAGCGGGTTGCGGGAGAGTGGACTGCTGAATATAGATGGGGGGAAGGTGATGGAGATGTTGGTGAAGATGATTGAGGTGTTGGTGAAGATCGCGGTGATGATGATGGCCCCCGGCGGCGTTCCGGCGCCACCGGAAGCAAGGGGGAGAGAGCCCCCCTCCTTCTTCTTATTCCTTGACCTTCTCCCTAGATGGGAGAAGGGTTTCCCCTCTGGTCCTTGGCTCCCATGGCGTTGGAGGGGTGAGAGCCCCTCCGAGATTGGATCTATCTCTCTGTATCTGCGTTCTCTGATTCTACCCCTTCACCGTTTCTTAAATATCCGGAGATCCGTAACTCCGATTGGGGTGAATCTTTCGCCCAGATCTTTCTCATAAAATTAGCTTTCTTGAGCCAAAAGAAGAGCGTCAACCGCCTTACGGGTGGCCCACGAGAGCCCAGGCCACGCCCAGGGGGGAGGGCGCGCCCCCCTATCTCGTGTCCACCCCGGACACCGTTTCGCGTTGATTTCACTTCCCAAAAATCATAAATATTCCAAAAAAATCTCCGTCCGTTTTTATCCCGTTTGGACTCCGTTTGATATTGGGTTTCTGCGAAACAAAAAACATGCAACATACAGGAACTGGCACTGGGCACTGGATCAATATGTTAGTCCCGAAAAATAGTATAAAAAGTTGCCAAAAGTATATGAAAGTTGAATAATATTGGCATGGAACAATAAAAAATTATAGATACGACGGAGACGTATCAGCATCCCCAAGCTTAATTCCTGCTCGTCCTCGAGTAGGTAAATGATAAAAAAGATAATTTTTGATGTGGAATGCTACCTAGCATAATCTTGATTATATGTCTAATCATGGCATGAATATTAAGACATGAGTGATTCATAGCAATAGTCTATCATTTGACATAAAAACAATAATACTTCGAGCATACCAATAAAGCAATCATGTCTTTTCAAAACAACAGGGCCAAAGCAAGCTTATCCCTACAAAATCATACAGTTTGGCCATGCTTCATTTTTGTCACACAAAATGCTCCCATCATGCACAACCCCGATGACAAGCCGAGCAATTGGTTCATACTTTTTAACGCGCTTCAGTTTTTCAACCCTCACGCAATACATGAGCGCAAGCCATGGATATAGCACTATAGGTGGAATAGAATATAATGATGGAGGTTATGTGGAGAAGACAAAAAAGAAGAAAGTCTCACATCGATGCGGCTAATCAACGGGCTATGGAGATGCCCATCAATTGATGTCAATGCGAGGAGTAGGGATTGCCATGCAACGGATGCACTAAGAGCTATAAGTGTATGAAAGCTCAACAAAAGAAACTAAGTGGGTGTGCATCCAACTTGCTTGCTCATGAAGACCTAGGGCATTTGAGGAAGCCCATCGTTGGAATATACAAGCCAAGTTCTATAATGAAAATTCCCACTAGTATATGAAAGTGACAACATAGGAGACAATCTATATGAAGAACATGGTGCTACTTTGAAGCACAAGTGTGGAAAAAGAGATAGTAACATTGCCCCTTTTATTTATTTATTTATTTTCTTTTTCTTTCTTTTTCTTTTTTCTTTTTCTTTTTTTTCTTTGGCCTTTCTTTTTTTTTGGCCTTTCTTTTTTTTCTTTTTGGGGACAATCTTATATTTACTAATTGGAGGCACCATAAGAGGCACCATGTTAATCCTTAGAATTAAAGAATTTTGACCATTGGATTAATATATAATGTATCTGTAGCCATCAGATGAAATATAAGACATGTTGTCTCAAACTACCACG
>NC_041393.1:747662639-747698742 GCF_002162155.2 Triticum dicoccoides | reverse complement strand
CATCTAGAGAAAAAAACAGATCACATCTGACAGCACCACGTTAATCCTTAGAATTGAAGAATTTTGACCGTTGAATTAGTATATAATGTATCCGTAGCCATCAGATGAAATATAAGACATGTTGTGTCAAACTACCACGTATGGAAGTCTTGATCCCTTGGGACTCTCTGTTTCCTAGAAAAAACAAAATTCTGAGCGGCCATATCAATTAGATGAAACCTTAGATTTGTAGTCCTCCTTCCTCACGTTCAACACTGGTTCAAAGAAAAAAATCAGCCACGGTTCCATAAAAAGGATAGCCCCCTTCCATGAAAGTTGGGCGCTGAAAAAGAAAAAAAACAGATCACATCTGAAACGTTATAATTTGGTGAAACAAAACTAGGAAAGACTCCACGGTTCCCTCAAAAAAGAATAATATCCTTCCATAAAAACTCCAGTGATGAAAAATAAATAAATCAGATCTAATCTCCTTGCATAAAAAACTCCAGGGATGAAAAAAACACAAATATGTTTGACTAACCAATCTTTTTTCTCTCAATGGAAAAGGAAAAGAAACAGCCACACAAGACTTCCATAGGTGGGTGAAAGTTATACGTAACATATAGATGGCCCGGCCAAAAAACAAGCATCTACACGTGACGTTGATGAAAGGAAAGTAGGAAATCATCCTCATATAGATGGTTCCTTATATGATAAACGATAGCTTCTTTCCATAAAAACTCTACCGATGGAAAGAAAAAATCACCAGATCAAACGTAAGAAAGGAACGACATCTCATCCTCAAAAAAGAAAGGAAAATATCCCTCTCGCCTCCTGTACAGGCCACTTAATCCTGTATATAAAGGATTAACATGATTCTTTTGAGGTGTAGATTGTCATATATAGTAAGTATGTACATGTAGTTTTTATCCTAATAAAAAGAGAAAAATAATACCTATCAAAACATCATTATATACATATAAATCGCTGAATTATTAAAAAAAGAATTTGATTGTATCATGTGCCACAAAGATCTCATATAAATAGTACAGTTTTTCTACAACCACTACTCTCCCTCTCATATAAACATGATTGTCTATGTGATATACATATGTGTAGTATGGATAGAAAATATTAAAAATTTCCGATACATGTTAATCATAAGAGAAATTCTTTAAAAAAAATCGTACAGACAAGATCTTATAATCAGAATAATCTATGGTGCTTATGTATAATGACAAAATACAACTAGCTCCTTTTTAAATATGTATATTATTCGCTATGACGTGGTGTATGTTGATGAAAAGTCGTTCATGTATGTATCCACTATTCTATATGGAAACAAAGTTTTTCTAATTCTACCATGCTTCTGTTGCCAAAAAAAGATGCCTGTCTTTTTTTTGGCTTAATAAGACAGTAATATATATGCTGCAATTGGGCACTTCATCTTTATACCTTCTAGAAACTTTTAGATCACGAGTACATGATACATGCAACAACTTCTAGGTGTGTAACCATGTTTTCTACCAACATAACACATATACCCTTATGTAACCTTGATAAGTAGGACATCCATATGTCCACATACCAGCCATAAATCTGACGTGGATCGCTGTGACATAATTGGATGCAAACAATCTAATCACAAAATAGTCAAAGCAATGTAACTTCATTGCAACCTATGTGCATGTGTGATAATAATAACCTATATCAACATATGCAAATTATTGTTTGATATTTCGAATCTCTCAAAAGTTTGTTATATCTAATATTAAAATTGCTAGCCCGTGCAGGTGCACGGGTTGACGACTAGTGCTCTAATAATGATGATCATCACACTTTTATTTACTTACAACTCGATATTACAACTCGATACTGGATTAAAGATATGACTCTATATGAATGCTTCCGGCGGTGTACCGGGATGTGCAATGATCTAGCGTAGCAATGACATCAAAAAAGGACAAGCCATGAAAACATCATGCTAGCTATCTTACGATCATGCAAAGCAATATGACAATGAATGCTCAAGTCATGAATATGATGATGATGGAAGTTGCATGGCAATATATCTCGGAATGGCTATCGAAATGCCATGATAGGTAGGTATGGTGGCTGTTTTGAGGAAGATATAATGACGCTTATGTGTGATAGAGCGTATCGTATCACGGGGTTTGGATGCACCGGCGAAGTTTGCACCAACTCTCGAGGTGAGAAAGGGAAATGCACGGTACCGAAGAGGAGAGCAATGATGGAAAGGTAAAAGTGCGTATAATCCATGGACTCACATTACTCATAAAGAACTCATATACTTATTGCAAAAGTTTATTAGCCCTCGAAGCAAAGTACTACTACGCATGCCCCTAGGGGGATAGATTGGCAGGAAAAGACTATTGCTCGTCCCCGACCGCCACTCATAAGGAAGACAATCAAAGAAGCATCCCATGCTTTAAATTTTTCACACAACGGTTACCATACGTGCATGCTACGGGACTTGCAAAGCTCAACACAAGTGTCTCTACAATCCAGAACCACCCACTAGCATGACTCTAATATCACCACCTTTATATCGCAAAACTATTGCAAGGAATCAAACATATCATATTCAGCGATCTACAAGTTTATGTAGGATTTTATGACTAACCATGTGAATGACCAAATCCTGTCATCTCTCTAAATTTATATAAGTGAAGCAAGAGAGTTTAATTCTTTCTACAAAAGATATGCCCACGCTCTAACAAATATAAGTGAAGCAAAAGAGCATTCTACAAATGGCGGTTTTCTATGTGAAGAGAAACAGGCAATCCAAACTTCAAATAATATAAGTGAAGCACATGAAGCATTCTATAAAGCCATACTCAAAAGATTTAAGTGAAGTGCAATGAGCATTCTATAAATCAACCAAGGACTATCTCATACCAGCATGGTGCATAAAAGAAAAGTGAAAACTAAATGCAAAAGACGCTCCAAGACTTGCACATAATGCATGAACGAAACGAATTTGTAAACATACCGATACTTGTTGAAGAAAGAGGGGATGCCTTCCGGGGCATCCCCAAGCTTAGACGCTTGAGTCTCCTTGAATATTTACTTGAGCTGCCTCGGGCATCCCCAAGCTTGAGCTCTTGCCTCTCTTCCTTTTCCTCATATCGAGACATCCTCGATTAGACACTACATCCACACAAAACTTCAACAGAAAACTCGGTAAGATCCGTTAGTATAATAAAGCAAATCACCACTCTAAGTACTGTAACAAACCAATTCATATCTTGTTTTTGCATTGTGTCTACTGTAATATAACTTTTTCATGGCTTAATCCACTAATATAAATTGATAGATTCATCAAAACAAGCAAACTATGCATCAACAACAGAATCTGTCAAAAACAGAACAGTCTGTAGCAATCTGAACATACACCATACTTCTGGTACACCAAAAATTCTACCAAAATTAGGACAAATATACAAGTTGTACAGAAAGACAGTGCAAAAGGAATCATAACCAATTGACGTTCCAGTCAAAAACGTAAAATCGCGCATTACAACCAAAGTTTATGTCCTGCACCGTACAAACCAACAAGCATTGTAAACATCCTAAAGGCAAACCTTAGCACATTATTTTTATAATACACTAGCAAAAAGGCCCGTGCGTTGCAACGGGTAGAAATAGAAAAATGCGAGCACCTTTACCTGCGAAAACCGCAATCGATGATTAGTTTTCCACTGTATAAATAGAGTGGAGCAAAAGTTTTTGAGGAATTAATCTAGAAGGTATGTAATTTTATTCACTGTTCAGAAATATGATGCAGCAAAAGCTAAGAATGATGTGGCTGATAAATCACATCTTGTAGAATATATATGACCATTGATGTGGATATAAACATTAAGGGGCAGCAAAACTACTTGGCTTTTTTTGCGGGTAATAACTCAGAGGTAAGATTTTCTCTATTGATGAAGGTCCTTGATCCAACCACACATTCGTGCTAAACAATCTGCTACCTCTATTCTAATCTCTATGAATTTTATGAGGAATAAACTCCGTAGGCGGAACAATCCAAGCTATTACCAGAAAGAATGGACAACGCCATCGCTGAATCCGATTGCACGGTGATAGGAATGTCAAAATATTTTATAGCTAGCCCCATGCAAATTATTATCGCATCTATCTCCACTTCGAGAGCTCCGTTGCAAAGTAATAACTATAGATATGTAGCGAATATCACCGAGCCATCCTGCATCTGAAGCACCATTCCGGACGTTGCTGGCCGTTAGCTTCCACGAAGACACCATCAACTGGGAGAGCGACCATGTTTGCCGGTAGTGCTGCAGCGGAACTACTATTTTCTAGAATAATACAGTATTATTGACCTAATTTGTAGAACAATAGCAAAGAACCCGCTTAAATTTATGTATGTATGTTGATTGAATCCTAATGACATGGAGCCTATAGCTGACATATCTTTTGTAGTCTAATAGTGAAAATCCTAGGCATCAATTTTGAAGTAATGCTATGTTAATCAAAATCAAACTATTAACACTCGGCAAAACACAATAAAGTTTGTGTTGCAAAAAAGATCTCTGGTGCATATATAATATCTGTATAGCACATATGCCCGTGCGTTGCAACGGAAGAATTATATAACTATGCTCTCCAATAGCCTGTCTTAATCTCACAAATTATTCCAATTAATATCCACGTATGTTCACGATTAAAGGATTCATCTCCTCCATTCTGGTTGATTCCCGAGTTCGCTTGTTGTCAGGCCACTCGCAAGTAGCGAGTGTATAATAATTGATGTAAAGAGCTGAGGTGGGACTATTAAACTGTGGAAACCTCACATAAAAAAATTTGTGGAAACCTATCCGTCCTCCATCTATAATACATTTTCTAAATCTTTTCATTGTACTTGTGAATAGATGCTTAGCATAGTTGGTAACTGTAATTCTCCTAAATCTTCACCCTGATGATTAATTTTTTCTCCAGTTTGCAGTAGTATGCCCAGTTGCCCGCCCGACGGCCCATAAGGGTAGCGTGCAACAACTACCTGGCCAAGTATGCGAAATATTTTTTGTTTCTTATAGCAGAAAAGGAATTAGTACCACTTCAAACTTTTAAAAAAATTTCTCAAAAATAGAATATGGGTGAACGAATGAAAAAACCCAGAGAAACACACCTAGAAAAAGTGCGCAAGCGTTGCAGCGGGTACAAAATTAATAACAATTAGTACCTCCCTTCTTCCGCATTGCTTAAACCGACCAATTTTTCTATTTTTCCAGAATTCGTTTGGGTGTTGTTTTTAAATAATCACTCAAATAATTAGTATGACCTTATTGAAATAATCATTATCACTTTGTTGAAATCATCCTTTTTGAAATAATGAAATCTTTAGTTATTATAGAATTAGTAAAAAACTTGCATATGATTAAAAAGACATACATAAGAATACAGAAAAACTAAATCGCATACTGCCTGGAGTACATCTTTTAAGCAAAGCCTGGGGTACATAGAAGCCTCCATATGCATGCATTCTCTAGCCGATCCATGCGTAGGATCAGCTAATTGGACTAATTAATAGAGGCCTGCATATGACCTTTTTTCCAAATCCCTACCTGCCCGCTTACTCCTTGGGTCTTTGCATGCAGCCTCCTATATTTATGGGGGTATCTTTTTTATATTTCTCCTATAGGCCAATATCCCATCATTTATCATTATTTCCTTTCCTTTATAATGCATGCCTCAGGAAACCAATGATAATTTGACCATGCACTTCACAAATCCCGGATCTCAATTCCTTTCCTTCTTCATGCATGCCTGACGAATCTGTGCGTAAACGGGCCCAACTCTTTACCCTTTCCTCCTTATTAATTCCCAAGGCTGCTTATTGATTTGAACTCACCAACATATATAAATTAGTTGTATTGCCTATAGAAGAGCGAGGTGGTACTATATAAGATAAACACATCCTATTTTCATTACACAAGCGGGCTGCCACATGTGGGCGAGACGTGAAAAAAGGCCACGAGCGACGGCCCAACCTGGCCCATGTGTGAGAGACGTGCCCAATTGAATAGACAATCTTACCTAGATTTCTCAACACAATAGGTCTTGGTTGAGTTGGACGTGACCCTAGTGTGTTATAAACTAAAGGTCCTGAGTTCAATTCTGGGTAGAAGCATTTTTCGGCATGCATTTTTTTGTAAACGGGCTAGTTGGTGGGCCGACTTCATCGGGACAGAGCATGGACTGCGTGCTTTGGACGGGCCGAGGCCAGTTGTCATTATTTTTTTAGACGAGCGTGCGTAGAAAATAGTACCACCTCGGATACAAAAAAAAATCTAAAAAATAATGTAGGTGAACGGATGAAAATTTTGGAGAAACGCACCTTGCTTTATTAGTAGGTATAGAATGGAATTATACAAGGGGATAATTATTTTTTATGAAAAGTTTCCGTAATCAAGATTCACAAAGTTTCCGTGAGCATGAACAAAGTTCAAGGAGCTCTCCCACTTCAACAATGCTTGTCTTTCTTACTTTCACTTTCCTTTTTGAAAAGTTTTTAGGTTCCCCTCTTTATTTTTGTGTTTTTAAACTATATAAAAGCACTCAACAAAAATAAATGACTCTCTAAAACTTCTGGGTTGTCTCCCTGGCAGTGCTTTCTTTAAAGCCATTAAGCTAAGCATTTAGTGCTCAAGTAATGAATCCACCCGGATCCCATGGTATATCAAAGCCAATTTTAATTAACAATGATTTGTAATTTAGTAGTGAGCACAAAGTAACATATATCAATCAACAACGAAGTCTAACTCTCTTTGTATGCATCGGCATGTCATAAAAGAACAATTCACGCACACATAGTAAAGGCCAATGCATAGTATAAACAGTTTCTTACAATTTTATCATATTGGAAACATAGAGAGATGGAGATATAGTTCCTCTCTCATAATAATTGCAAGTAGGAGCATCAAGCACATGCATATTACATTCATCAAAATCATCATGTGCAATGGTAAAAGGCAACCCATCAATATAATCCTTACTAAGCGCAAACTTCTCCGATACAGTGTAGTTTGGAGAATTCAAAAAGATAATAGGACTATCATGCGTGGGTGCAATAGCAACAATTTCATGTTTAACATAAGGAACTATGGCAAGTTCATCTCCATAAGCATAATTCATATTGGCATCTTGGCCACAAGCATAGCAAGTATCATCAAAAAGGGATATTTCAAACAAATTCAAGGGATCATAGCAATCATCATAGTCATCCGTCGGTAAGCACGAAGGAGAAATAAACAATGTATGAGTTGGAGGGTTACTCTCATTAGAAGGTGGGCATGGGTAGCTAATCCGCTCTTCCTCCTTTTGTTCTTTGCTCTCCTCATCATCTTTTTCATCCAATGAGCTCACAGTTTCATCAATTTCTTCTTCCATAGCTTCCTGCAAAATATTAATCTCTTCTTGGACAGCGGAGAATTTCTTCATAAATGCATTAATATAGTAATTGCATTCATAATTTTCATAGCAATATCTAAGTATAGCAAGATTTTCAGGCCTATAAGCATCATCATCTAAAGCTTCATACTTTTCAAACAAAGATTCAATTTCATAAGCAGCCTTAAAAGCAACAAATTCTTCTATTTGTTCCACATCATAGTAATCATATATACCATTAGCATAAGAAGCTAAGGTTTCATTATCATTAAATTTGCATGAAAAGGGAAGGTGTCGAGCCTCCATCCTAGAGCAACAAGTAATATCATATCTCAAGCATAGATTCCAGGCATACCAACGCAACATAATAAATTGATCCCATAATAGTTTCCCTTTTTGTGTCGAGCGATAATCCCTAAAGTATTCACGTTGATCCAACGTGTCTCCCATTATAAAGTTGAATGGGGTTTTCTCAGGATTATCAAAGTAGTACACAATATCTTTCGCATAATGAGAATCGAGGGTTTTAGGAGTTACCCCATCCTCATAAGTAGCAAGTACAGCTAATTTTTTTGGTATTTTGCGTTCCATATCCATAACTAAAGATAGAGAACAACTTAGAACAAAAAATAAAAATTACTTAGTGATAGAGCAAACAAGCGCACACGAGAATATTCACCCCACGCTATGACTCCCCAGCAATGGCGCCAGAAAAAGGTCTTGATGACCGTAGGTATACGGGATAGTTGTAGCCTCTTTCGATAAGTAAGAGTGTCGAACCCAACGAGGAGCTAAAGGTAGAATAAAAACTCTCTCAAGTCCTATCGGCCACTGATACGACTCTACGCACGCTTGACGTTCGCTTTACCTAGAACAAGTATGAAACTAGAAGTACTTTGTAGGTGTGATAGGATAGGTTTGCAAGATAATAAAGAGCACGTAAATATAAACTAGGGGCTGTTTAGATAAAGAAGCAATAAAGTAAATATAGCGAGTGTGGAAAAGTGGTGGTAGGAGTTTTGAAATTGTCCCTAAGCAATTGACTATGTTACTAGACCGGTAATCACTATTGCAATTCTATTTGAGGGAGAGGCATAAGCTAACATATCATCCCTTCCTTGGAATTCTATGCACTTATGACTGGAACTCTAGCAAGCATCCGCAACTACTAAAGATTCATTAAGGTAAAACCCAACCATAGCATTAAAGCATCAAGTCCCCTTTTATCCCATACGCAAACAACCTACTTACTCGGGTTTGTGTTTCAGTCACTCACGCAACCCACCATAAGCAAATCATAAACATATTGCAAACCCTACAGCGGGAATCCCTCACGCTTGCGCGACACGGAGGGCACAATAGGACAGCACCAATAATAAAATATGCAACTCAAACCAATCATAGCAATTCATCAATCACCGGTAGGACAATGAAAATCTACTCAGACATCATAGGATGGCAACACATCATTGGAAAATAATATGAAGCATAAAGCACCATGTTCAAGTAGAGGGTACGGCGGGTTGCGGGAGAGTGGACCGCTGAATATAGATGGGGGAAGGTGATGGAGATGTTCGTGAAGATGATGGAGGTGTTGGTGAAGATCGCGGTGATGATGATGGCCCCCGGCGGCGTTCCGGCGCCACCGGAAGCAAGGGGGAGAGAGCCCCCCTCCTTCTTCTTCTTCCTTGACCTTCTCCCTAGATGGGAGAAGGGTTCCCCCTCTGGTCCTTGGCTCCCATGGCGTGGGAGGGGCGAGAGCCCCTCCGAGATTGGACCTATCTCTCTGTTTCTGCGTTCTCTGATTCTACCCCTTCACTGTTTCTTAAATATCCGGAGATCCGTAACTCCGATTGGGGTGAATCTTTCGCCCGGATATTTCTCATAAAATTAGCTTTCGTGCACCAAAAGAAGAGCATCAAACGCCTTACGGGTGGCCCACGAGAGCCCAGGCCGCGCCCAGGGGGGAGGGCGCGCCCCCCTATCTCGTGGCCACCCCGAACACCATTTCGCGTTGATTTCACTTCCCAAAAATCATAAATATTCCAAAAAAAATCTCTGTCCTTTTTTATCCCGTTTGGACTCCGTTTGATATTGGGTTTCTGCGAAACAAAAAACATGCAACAGACAGGAACTGGCGCTGGGCACTAGATCAATATGTTAGTGTCACATCCCTAATTCTGGTCTGACCTATGCTAGCTTCCATGTGAGCATCATGTTTAAATTCAAATGAAACTTGAATTGAGGAATTTTCAAAGCCTCAGAAAACCTCTAAAAATAACCAACATTTAAATCTTCTCAAATGAGTCCAAGAAAATGTTCCTGTTATTCTATAGAAATATTGGTAAGAGGTAAAATTCAAACCAATATTTTTGGAGTCACAGAAATATTTATTTTGGCCATTTGAATTAATCAAATAAATATTTGCTTTGGATTTATATTTAATATATATTAAATATGACTCCAATAATTTTGGAAGTTTGTGAGTGGCTTTGTATATATTTTAGCAAGCCATATGATAACCTACAGAATTTATTAAAATGATTTAGTTGCTAAACTAAATCAAAACAGAGGAAGAAAAATAGAAAACAGAAACAAATAAAAGAGAGAGAGAATCTTACCTGGCCTCACCTGGCAGCCCAGCTGGCCCAGCCGCTCCACCTGGCCCAGCCCACTTGCCAAAGCGGTCGTCTTTGACCTTTTCCGGTAAGCAGAGGCGTGTCGACGTACAAGCGCCCGAGGCCTCCACCTCCTGCTTGCTTGCCGCCCTCTCCCCGACGCGCCTGGAGGCGCCACGCAGCCCCCCTGGTCCCTCTCGCTCACTCCCTCGAACTCATCCCCCTCCTCTGTTCTCTCTCTCGCACGCATCCGAAAGCGACCGCCACCGCCGCTCGTTGCCGCCGAGTCCAGAGCCACCCCCTCACCCTTCCGCCATGTCCAGCGGCTCCGCAGCGTCTTCATCTTCGTCTCCGACGAGCCAAGCGACGCCGAACACCCCCGCAGCACCACCTCCGTCGCCTTCTTCAACCTCGGACGACCGAGATCGCCGACTCCGATTCGCCGATGTCAGCGCCTCCCCGAGCCAACTGGCCTATTCTGCGAGTTCACCGTGAGCACCGGCATCTTTCCCCTCTCTTCTACTTTCCGTGTGAGCGCCTTAACAAACTTCACCGCTGAGCCCGCGAGCACATCGCCGCCGGCCATGGCGCCGCCGCGACCACAGCCTCTGCCGCTCGCGTCCGAGCCCATCAGCGCACTCAGCACACTCCCAGAAGCCGAGCACACCCACCAGCACACTCCCAAACGCTGGTGGGTTGATGTGGCTACGTCATTAGCTGCTAATGATGCCACTAATTAACCCCTGACCCACTTACACATGGGCCCCACACGTTTAATTAACCAGCTAACGAAATTAGTTAGAACTAATCCAACCCGACTGGACCCACACGTCAGCATTGACTTTGCTGACGTGGCCATTGACCGGTCCCACCTGTCAGTGAGCTAACCAGCCCTGTGTCACTGACGTGTGGCCCCCACACGTCAGGTTTGACCTGGACCATCGCCTTTGACCTGCTGATGTCACCACGACATCATGCTGATGCAATAACTAATTACTGGAATTTTTCTTATACAGGAAATTCCAAAAAATAACCAAAACTTCTAAAAATTATAGTAAATCAACCGTAGCTCCAAATCAAACAAATTATATATGAAAAATGATCAGAAAAATTCAATCTATCCATCTGTACTGGTTTCGTGCATGTTAGAACACTTTAACCTTGCTGTTTAGATGAAACAAGTTAATGCACTAATATAACCTCTTAAAATGGGTTTGCATTTGAATCTTTGGTTCAAATGGACTCATCTCAATCTGTTCTAGCTTGCATTAGCCAAAAAACATTCATATTGCCAAGTCATAGCATGCATCATATTGTGCATTGCATTGATCGTGTTTCTTCTCTATTTGTCGGTGTTGTTTCCCCTCGGTAGACGTTGTACCGACGTTATGATCGTTGACACTGATGAAGACTCAATGTTATCTTCATAAGTGCCAGGCAAGCAAAAACCCCTTGTTCATTCTGATACAATCCCACTCTCTCGCTCCTGCTCTCTTTTACTGCATTAGGACAACAACGATTCATCTGTTACTTGCTGCGGTAGTTGAACCCCTTATCCTCTACATGACCTGTCATTGCTACAGTAAATAGATGAAACCCACTAGCATGAGTAGGAGTTGTTTGAGCCCTGTTGTGCCTACTCATTCATGTTTGTTTGACATGCCTGCTATTGCTTAAAGTTGAGTCAGGTCTGATTCATCAAGGATGAATCAGAGGTGTGTGAACATGTCCTACTGTGTGTGAGCTAAGTGTGTGAACACGATTTGGTAAAGGTAGCGGTGAGAGGCCATGTAGGAGTACATGGTGGGTTGTCTCATTGAAGCCGTCCTTAGGAACTGAGTTCGGTGTTTGTGATCCATGATTCAGCTACTACCATGCATTGGGCCCTGAAATATGACCCCGCTCGACTTCTTAATCACCCTAGTTCTCTGTCCAGGAGTTGCAAGTAGTTTCTGGTGTTTGTAGCCTACTGGAGGCCGTGGACAGCGCTGACCGTGGGGTGGGCTGTGATGCAGTAGGTACGTGGCCGGGTACACCGGGCACCCATTAGGTGTCTCGGAACCCTGTTCACATCGTTCGGGGCCGTATGTGGAAACCTCGGCCGGACTCCCTGTGGATGGAACCTGAATAGGCGATAAACCTGGACTAGAGACTTAGGTGTTTAGGTAGGTCGTGGTCTACACCCACGTCGCCTTTCGCTTGAAGTCTGCCGAGCACATGTCGTGTGCAGACGCTAAGTGGTGGAAACATGTATGAAGAAGTACACCCCTGCAGGGTTATAAATGATCTATTCGAATAGTCGTGTCCACGGTAAAGGACTTCTGGGTTGCCTATAACAGTTCATAGACAAGTGAAAGTGGATACTCTAAAATGCGCAAGATAAGCGTGAGTGCTATGGATGGCCTTCTCATAGGGAGATGGGAGCGGATCCATAGTGGTGTTTTGATATGGTGAATATGTGGACTCGTGTGCGCCACCTCAGATGAATTACTTGCAGTAGTAGTTCAGGATAGCCACCTAGTCAATGCTGGTTTGCTGCAGTTAAACTCCACCATCCCCTTTGTTGATAATGATGCATATGTAGTTAGTTCTGATGTAAGTCTTGCTGGGTACATTTGTACTCACGTTTGCCTATTTTATGTTTTTGCAGAGAGACTTCAGTCTTGCTAGTGGTTCCGCTTGGACTTCGACGTTTAGCTTGATACCTCAGCTACGATCTTGTTCCCTCGGCAAGATCTGTTAGATAGTCAGGCTTCTCAGCCTTTTTCTTTTGTAGATGTCTGTACTCAGACATGTTTGAGCTTCCGCTTGTGCCTTGCCTTGTATGTTCTGAATGTTGGGTCGTGAGGCCTATGTTTGTAATATCTCGCTCCTCGGAGCCTATTGAATAAAATACTCGAGTTGTAGAGTCATGTTGTGATGCCATGTTGTATTTGCACATATCGAGCATATTGTGTGTATGTTATTGAAATGCTTGGTATGTGTGGGATCTGACTATCTAGTTGTTTATCCTTAGTAGCCTCTCTTACCGGGAAATGTCTCCTAGTGCTTCCACTGAGCCTTGGTAGCTTGCTACTGCTCCGGAACACTTAGGCTGGCCGGCATGTGTCCTTCTTCGTTCCTGTGTCTGTCCCTTCGGGGAAATGTCACGCAATGAATACCGGAGTCCTGTTAGCCCACTACAGCCCGGTTCACCGGAGTCCTGCTAGCCCAGTGCTACAGCCTGGATTCACTCGCTGATGACCGACACGTTCGATGCTGGGTCATGGATGCCTGTCCCTGTAAGTTTGTGCCACTTTGGGTTTACGACTAGCCATGTCGGCCTGGGCTCCTTATCATATGGATGCTAGCGACACTATCATATACGTGTGCCAAAAGGCGCAAACGGTCCTGGGCAAAGGTAAGGCGACACCCGTGGGAATACCGTGCGTGAGGCCGCAAAGTGATATGAGGTGTTACATGCTAGATTGATGTGGCATTGAGTCGGGGTCCTGACAGCTTTGGTATCAGAGCTTGACTGCCTGTAGGATTACCAAGCCAAACTGGTCGAAGTTGAGTCTAGAAATGCTTTAGTTATATGTAAATGGAATTGATTGTGGGATGGAACGTAAGGCTCTTTTTACTCGTTTACCTTATGGCCTTCTGATCTGAGTCATCCTATCTTTCCTACGGGGTTAAGGAACTAGGCTATCTCTTCTTTCTATTAGGATCACGTGTTACTAATCTGTAGACCCATAAGATTGTTGGATTTAAGCCTCAGTTCAGTTTCTACCTCTGTATGTTAACTGTTGATCTCGAAACCTTGATATTGTGCTTCTGAGTGGTTATGCCACCATTTTTGTAGCATGTCTCAAATCTTTTGAGCATTTACAGCCGTTATGCTGTCCGAGTCATCTCAGGTTTCTAAATAGTCCGATGCATTTGCAAATCATTTCCTTTCGTTCTCAATGTTTTTTTGGCAAGATCAACCACACTAACTAGTGTGTTGAGGTATTTCATTGCCTCGACATCTATGTTGGAGCTATTATTATGTCCCTAGGTGTCTAGAGTATCACCTAGTAACTTAGCCATGTTTTATATCCCCAGTGTGATGATTCTGGCCATTATTCTCGAAAGCATCTCGTGATGCCATTTAGTTAGTAGGCATTCTATTCCTGGGGTTTTTGAGCCCAAAAGTCACCCTACTTACTTCATGTTGATAGTGTTTGCTAGTTCCCTAGGATATTAGTAACCTTTGCGATAGTCTTCAAGGTCCATGGTAAATCCTTCTTCCAATACCATGGACCATTATGGTAGAAGCTCGTTGAACCAAAAGATCACAACCAGGGTGCTCTTGAGGAGTACTCCATTTTAATTTGTGACTCTACCAGTTCTACCTTTCTGCATTGGTTATCCGGAAGAAACATGTTGAACTTGGTTCGACATGCTAATCCATGCATCCACAACTCAGAAAATCATATGTTCTTTTGAGTTGTCCCATTTTAGTTGTCATCCGACCCTCGTCTATCAATTGATAGTCATGAGTATGCGTGCATTGGTTCATCAATGCCTATTACTCTTGTGGTCCGTCAAGCCATTCTATTCAGAATGACTAGGAGAAACAAACTCCAGTACCTCATCCATATCCAGGATTGGGTAAAGCAATTGTATTCCGCAGATCAAAATGCTAATCCAGCTTTTGATTCTGTTCTACCCTGAAGTATTACCGTCTTATGTCAAGAATGTCATGGGAATTGCACTCCATCCTATGAACTCTTGATGCAGTGATACTTCTCGCCACCATTATTCATTCCTCGGTCCCCGTGTTGTTGTAGCTGGAATGCCGACAAGTGAATCATGGTGTGTGAAATCAATACTCCTAGCAACCCGTTGCTTGATAGTTAATGAACAACAACCTCATTCTTAGCGTGTTGAGTATTGAATCATCATTCTACGATTGATTGTGCTACCTAGTCCTTATCTCCTGGTGCCCTCTTTGATCAATGAGTTAGGATTGTGTCAATCCCTCGCTCTTTTGATCATATCGTCTTGCCCTGAAAAGCAAGATTGTTCCCGAGCTTAGTAAATCGATGGTTCGTGATTTTCTGAATATCTTCTCAGAAGTATCACCAGGTCGTCACCTGACCGATATGTTGAGTTCGTGATCAAGTTGGTTTCCTTGTAAACCACCCCTTCTCCAAGAATCTGTGTTGGATACCCCTGAGCTAGTTGGTCAAGCTAAACAACAACTTGGAGAGTTGGAAGATAAAAGCTTGTCTGACTCAGTTCATTCCAAGGGATATCTTTGTGTGTGTATTGAAGGAAGATGGTATTTTCATCGATTGACCCTCATGGTTAGTTAACGGATCTATCATCTTATCCAATCTTTGATTTGAGTATGGGCTATCGTCAAATCAAACCAGAACCAACGATATTCATAATGTTGTCTTACTCGTGGTTGATTCCTTGAGCATACACCATTATATCTTTTGGGTCTGACCAATGCTATCACTTGTTCACATAATTATGGAACTCCATCTTCATGGAAACCTGGATGAATTGTTGTTGAGCCCATCAACAACATTTTTATCTTCTCCATGATTTTGTTGAGCTTTAAACTAGTGTTGGAAACTTTTGAAAGCATTTCTTCATGCTAGCTCATGAATCATATGTTCGAATGAAAGGAGTGACTTCCTCTAATTCACGTGCATTTGATGTAAGTTGCCGCCGTGAATTCGAGAAAGCTTGTTTTTGCTTCCTTTGGAATCATTCCAAATCAGTCATGCATACGTGCGAAGTATTCTGTGGTCTGATAGACTGATCATATTCATTCTATATGTATTCCTAGCACACCAAGCCACTGATTGATTTGTTCAAGGATAATAAGTTCTAAGTGCTAGTCCTGAAGGTACCAGACGGACATGCACAAGAACTCGTTATTTCAATGATGGTTCCCTATCATAACTCGGTAGTGTTTCATTGTAAGACTACCCTGTGGTCATGCTTGTCTGGGACGGCGTGTTCACATGCTTGTAGCAGAACCAGCTCATGTTTTGGAGCTTGCTATCGTAGTTCATATCCCGAGAATCTCGCAACATCATCTCGTCGATTTGTGTTGCAACCTTTCTTTTCGGACATGCTGAGTCTGAAATATCCTGCTTCTAACCAGATCTGAATCTCAGGCAGATATGATGGTTCGAACATTCCAACATTTGCATTTTGTTCCTAGCTTGCACCGTCTTTGTGCCATTTCACCATGGACTGCCCTCTCAGTAATTGTTGTTCAGGATCATCCTCAAAAGTGGTCCTACCATGAGTCCCATCCATTACCGGTGACAAGAAAAATCATCCATTGCGTTGTCTTCAACAAGGTAGTTGTCGTGGGAACGAACACCTATGGGGCCGGCGGACCGTGCCCCTTTCGGTTCGGCGGGGGGCGGAGATCGCACGAAGAGAAGATCGAGGCGAAGCACACGAGCGGTTTACCCAGCTTCGGAGCTCTCCGGAGAGATAATACTCCTACTGCTGCATGTCTGATGGTATTGTGTTCTTGCTCGAGAGCGCTGGGTGCTACAGTACACACAAGCTGCTAACGAGACCGAGCGTGAGTGTTTTCTGGCTTCGAACCCCCCTCTACGTTGCGCATGGGCCTCCTTTTATATGCTCAAGGGGTCACCGACAGGTGGCAACATAGGCATGGGTAAAACTGGAAAGGAATTGCGGTTGGTACAACTACTTGTACAGTGTATCCTACCTAACCCTAACGGCAGGGGACAAAGGCATTAAATGCCCGTCTGTGTCACCCAAACAGTGCAAAAAAGGGACCATCAGGGACGCCACCGCTCGCCATGATGGCAATCTTGTCAGTGTCGCTCGCCACCTCGCACCGCTGGCTGCATGGCCTCTCGCCACGCGCACCTGGAAAGGCCTCAGGGCGACACGTTGGTGGATGTGCTGGAGTGCGGGCGCAGAGTGGTAGCTTGCCGCGGCAAGCGCCTTGCCGCGGTCATTGTCTTGCCGCGTCCGGAAGCTTGTCGCTCACCGGGCCTTGCCGGGGCGCGTGGCGCGTCGCGGCAAGTTCCTTGAGATGCCTCGGTTGGCCTTCCCGGCAAGCTCCTCTTGCCGGGCTCTTGTCTCCTTAGCTTAAAACACTTTGTTCTTGAATGGCTCCAAAGGAACCACGGAGGATCTTGGCGGTCACCCGGCAAGCCTTGCCGCGGGGCGCTGCGACTGCCCCTGCGCAAGTTCGGGATACTAGGGTACCCCTACTCTAGTACACCGACAGGAGCCCCCGGGCCTGGGCCACACACAGTGCCGAGCGCTGTTGGGCCAGGCCCAAAACAGGGCACGGGAACGCGCGGCCTGGGTTACGCCATATCTCACTCCGTATCAACCGCGCCCTCCCCTAACGGCACGCGTTAAATGCGGCATCGTGGGAGAGATCGTGGGTGGTTTCTTTATTCGGAAAGACAGAACGTCCGCCCCCTCTCTCTTTATAAGCAGGGGAAACAAGGGCAGTTCGCCCATCTCGCCGTTGCTATTCCAATCTCAAAAATCTCCGCCGCTCCCCACTTCTTCCAAAGCCGAAAGAGAGCAGCGCTTCGCTCCCCATCGCCACCGGCGCCACCAACGCCGTCGCTCTCCCCCACCACCTCCACCATGGCTCCAAAAGCCGGGAAGGCCGTGAAGTCGGCCGAGGCGCTGCGGCTCGAGGCGCTGCAAAAGGAGCGGGCAATCTTCCTCCCCGAGCTCGCCGCAAAGGAGCTGAGGGAGTACTACTACCTCTTCTGGTTGACGGAGACGCGAGCGCATCCGCGCACGAAGGTACTCTCCGCCGCCGCTTCGGAACGGGCTCCGAATGGATATCCCTTCTTCACGTTGTTCTTCTACTGTGGGCTCTGCCCGCCTTTCTCTGAGTTTTTCTGCGACATCATGAACACCTACGGGTTCCACCTCCTTGATTTCACCCCCAATGCTGTTCTGACCATGGCAGTTTTCGCGCATCTTTGCGAAAACTTTGTCGGAGTCCACCCAAACGTAGCTCTTTTCCGCCACTTCTTTATGCCCCGAGTTGAGAGAGGAGAGCCTTTATCCGGCGGAATCGCCTGGATCTCGAGAGCCGGCAAGAAGGAAGCTTATCTGGAGGGGAAGCTCCGCAGCAAATTGGAGGAGTGGAGAGCAGACTGGTGCTGGATTATCGAGGAGAACCCGCAGCCATTTACTGCCCAGCTCCAAGCCCCAGCAGTGCGTGGCAACGATTGGAGCAGCGTGGCCCCGGAAGACGATAGGCTGAAGATCGCCGTCACCCGAATCCTGCGCCTCAGGCTTGCCGGGCTCACTGTAGGCGCCGTTGGCGCAGATTTTCTTCGCCGCCGCATCGCCCCCCTGCAGGAGAGGAGGAGACCCGCCTGGGAATTCGGGGGTCCGGCGGACATTATGAGGCTTCGCCCGGGCCTTAACTTCAACTTCACCGTCCTGGAACTGGACGCAATGCTCAAGGAATTGTTCAAGCACAACCCTCAACATCCCGAATGGTTCAGGTTGCCGAAGGGTGTCGTTCCGTTGCAACAATTCCTCGCTCGACCGCATCCATGCAATGATGCCGCTGTGCGATTCGCATGGAATTATCCCAACTTGGCAAGAGCCTGCAGACGACGTCATGCAGACGTTCTTTGACGGCTTGGTGGAGGTGGCAGTCCGCTCCGATGAGCAGAAAAGCCTCACCCGCGACACCACTGATGCGGAGATGCAGCGCATCGCCACTAGGGCGGAAGAGGCGGCGGCAGCCGCTGCTGCAGGCGAGTTTGGATTCACCATGGAGGAGGCAGAGGCAGCAGAGGCGGCAAGCCTTGCCGAGCGAGAGTGGCTTGCCGGCGAGGAAGAGCTTGTCGGGCCTGACGCCGAGTCGAGCAAGCCCGCCGAGGGTGCGAGCGGCCAGCCATCTTCAAGCAGCTTGCCGCAAGCAGAGCCCCCAGCGCAGCCCCCAGCTCCACCAAGAAGGCGTCTCCGCAAGGCCGGGGACGTAGCAGGGCGGCAGACGAGTCAACAGCCGTCGCATCGCGCGACGCGCTCCACCGCGACAAGCACTGCTGCCGCGGGAGCACCTCACGCCGCTGCGGCAACTGGAGCGGGGTCCTCCCGGACCACCGCTTCTGCTCCTGCCGCTGCCCCCGCCAAGCGGTTAAGGGAACCCACTCCTCCGCCTCCTCGTGCCGAAGGTGGGCCGGACTTCCACCTCTCCGCACTCAGCTCCGACGAGGAAGAAGAAGAGTAAGATTCTTTGCTGTACTTGTAGTTCTTCAATTCTTGCTTGTTTTTGTCTTGTATCTGATTTGCTTTACTCTGAACTCATTCCTTTTCAGGACCCTGGCCCAGAGAGCGGCGAAGAGACCCAAGGCTCCGGTGATTGTCATCGAGGACGAACCCACCGCGACAGCAGGGGGTGCGCCCGAGACCACCTTGCCGGACCCGGCAATCATTCCCCAAAGCAGCCCCCAGCGTAAGTATATGGTTTACTTCCCGCTGTTATGGCGCGCATGGGTGTTCTTTCTTTGCTGATATCTGACTGTTGGTTTGTGTAGGAGCAGAGCAGCCTCACCAGGAGCACTCGGAAGCCGCCCCCGATATGGTATCTGCTTCGACTACACCGCCAAGGGAGGATTCCCCGGCAAGGGAGCGTTCTCCGGCAAGGGAGAAGTCTCCGGCAAGGGAGAGTTCTCCGGCAAGGGACAGCACCAGCGACCCCCCGGTGGTGGAGACCACGACTGAAGAGCCCAGCACAGGTAATCCTCTTGCTTGAAAACTTCCCTTGGGTTCTTCTTTTTCTGATTTCCTTTTTGGATATTTGCTTGACTTTTCTCCCTCTTCCGGCCTTCAGATCCACCTGTCACGGAGCCGATGGAGACCGAGGTTGCCAGCGAGGAGAACGCGCACGGTAACACCGACGACGCCGCTGCCACCGAAGAAGGAGCTGGCGCTGATGAGCCCGCCGGCGAAGAGGCCGCCAAAGCTGCCGCCGCAGGAGCTGGCGAGGGGTCTGGCGATCGCACTGACGGCCCCGAGGCCGCAGGAGCGCAAGGCGCTACACCGACCGCCGAGCCCTCCGCCGCTGCGGCCGCATCAGGCCCCGAAGAGCCCCAGCCCGGCGCCTATCTCAAGGCCGGCGATGGCGTCTTCATCAAGCTCCCCTGGGCGTCAAGCTCCAGGGCGCCGGTCGAAGGAGAAAACATTGATGGAGAGGTGCTCGCCTCCGCTGGGCTGACGCTGGTTGACGCGCCGAGCAGCAGCAGCGGCGAGTCCGAGGAGGAGCAGCTGCTGCGGAAGCTGGTGTCGCTCTACCACGCCCGACAAGCCAAGGTGGAATCCCGGGAAGCGCTTGTCGCGCAGGCGGGAGTGGACATCGAGAAGCGCGCGGAGCAGCTCCGGAGTCACAACCAGGAAGCTCTCCGATCCCTGGCAGAGGAGCGGGAGCAACTCGCCGAGGCGCGGAAAGCCTTCCTCCTCGAGAAGGCTGAAGCCGAAGAGCAACAGCGGCTTGTTGCCGAGGAGCTGTTTGCGCGGGAAGGCGAGTTGGCGCAGCGGAAAGTCAACCTTGACAGCCATGAGGAGGAGCTTGCCGCGCGTGAGGAAACATTCGGCGGGGCTCTCAAGGAAGAAAAGGATGCTGCCGCAGCTGCCGACGCCGCCAAGAAGGAGCTGGAGACAAAGGTGGCGCAACTGGAGGCCGATCTCAAGGCGGGCGGCGAAGAGCTTGCCGCGCTCAAGCGTGAGCGCGAGAAGGACGCCTACGCCCATGGCGAGCTGCAAGGTCGCCTCGTCGAGAAGGGAAAGGAGCTTAGCGCCGCCTAGGACTCCAACGCAGATCTTGAGTTGAAGCTGACCACTTTGACCAAGACGCTGGACGACGCCAGGAAGCAGGAGGCGGCCTTGAAGGAGGAGATCAAGGCCAAGGAGGCGGCCTTGAAGGAGGAGATCAAGGCCAACGAGGCGCTACTGGCGAGTGCTGCCTCCACCCAGAAGACCTTTAGGGAGAATGTGGAGCACTGGACGGAGGGTCTCGTGGATGTTGCCGCAGCCATCGACAGGGAGCTGGCGCAGCTGGGGATGGAGGATTTCGGGTATTCCTCCGATGAGAACCTCCAACCCAGCGCCAAGCTCACCTTGTTCTTCAAAGGCGTGGCGACGGCCCTCCAAAGACTCCAGGAAAGGATCCCAAAGCAGCTAGCCGACGAGTCGCGTGCGATCTGCGCGAGAGTTCTTCAAAAGGTGTTGGTGAAGGTGGCCTTCCGCAACCCATGCCTCAACCTCACCAATGTCCTTAAGAAGCTGCCGGCGGATGCTGATCTAGAAGCGCTCAAGGCCCTTGTAGCACCCATTGTGGACAAGGTGAACGAGGTCAAGAGGGTTGATGGCGATCGCGTAGATTAGGCCGCCCGTTTTCTCCTTTTCTTGTCGTTGCTGGTCATGTTACGAGAACAATCTATTAGAGCTGCGACAAGCTATCTTGTAATATAACTTTATTTTGAGTATCAATTGCTATGTTATTTCCTTTACTTGATTCCTTCCTTTGTATGTTTTTGCCCTACGCTTTTAGGAAACTTGCCGGTGCAGGCCCCTTAGCCGCGAGCGCTGAGTGCGGGACATCAGCAGCCTGCTGGCGGTGCCGCAACCAACAAGAAACCTTGCCGCAACTAGTTGCTGCTCACTTAAGTTGTTGAGCGGACTTGAAACAAAGTAAGGGCGCAACTAGCTACGAGTTGGTTCCTCCGCGCACAGGTTTTCCATACAGAGCACGGCCTTTCGAGGAAGATAACTTAAAACTTTTAAAACTGATTGCTCAAACTTTGGCAACTTAGCTTTTCTGTCGTTTGCGTCCCGGCAAGGCGAAACTTTCTTGAACGACGCCTGGTCCACACCATTATATCCTCCTTTCCCCCCGGCAAACTTGTGGGCGAGGGAACCTTCCTTTCTTTGAGAAAGAGAAAGAAGAGAAAATAAAGATATGGAGCCTTACGGCTCGTTATTGCTTACCGGGGGTAGGTGCTGCACAAAATGTCAGATAACACATGCAAAAAATAGAAAGCATGAAATTGACAAGATGTGCGGAGCACATGAGCATTATTTATGCACGAGGTCTGTGCCCGGCTTTGTACAAAGGATTACATGCAACAGCGGCAAGACTTGTACAAAAGGTGCTTGCCGGAACAGGTTCCGACAACTGCGCCTTACGGGTAAAACTTACGATGATGCTCAATGTTCCAGGAGTTGCTCACCGGAATGCCATCTTCGGTCTCAAGGCGGACAGCGCCAGGCCTAGTGACTCGTTTCACCCGGTAAGGGCCTTACCACTTTGGCGTCAACTTGTTGGAATTCTTGGCGGACTGAAAATGCCCAAGAACAAGGTCGCCTTCCTCGAGACTTCTGGCATTAACTTTGCGGCTATGGTAGCGGCACAAAGCTTGCTGGTAGCGAGCAGCTCGTACAGCAGCCTGAAGACGGTCCTCCTCAAGGAGCAGCGCGTCATCTTGTCACAGCTGCTCTTGCTCAAGCTCATCATAAGCGAGCACTCGAGGTGACCCGTATACGAGTTCCGTGGGGAGAACTGCCTCTGCTCCATAGACTAGAGCGAAAGGTGTCTGGCCAGTGGCTCGATTTGGCGTCGTCCTGATCGACCAAAGAACCACCGGCAGCTCCTCAATCCAGTTCTTTCCGCACTTGCGCTGCCTGTCAAAAGTCCTGGTCTTGAGCCCGCGCAGCACTTCAGCATTTGCCCTCTCCGCTTCTTCTCAGGTGAGCAACAGAAGCAAAGCAGACCTTGGCGCCAAGATCTTGGACGTACTGCATGAAGGTGTGACTCGTTAATTGCGTGCCGTTGTTGGTGATGATCCTGTTAGGGATTCCTAAACGGCAAACAATCGACCTGAAGAACTTGACTGCTGACTGTGCTGTCACCTTCCTCACTGCTTCCACTTCCGGCCACTTTGTGAACTTGTCGATTGCAACGTACAAGTACTCAAAGCCCCCGACAGCTCGGGGAAAAGGGCCGAGGATGTCGAGCCCCCAGACCGAAAATGGCCAGGATAAAAGGATCGTCTGGAGAGCTTGAGCTGGCTGATGTATCTTCTTGGAATGGAACTGGCACGCTTCACACTTGGTTACTTGTGCAGTTGCATCCTGGAGGGCTGTCGGCCAAAAGAAACCTTGCCGGAATGCCTTGCCGGCAAGTGCTCTTGCGCCAATGTGGTGACCACATATGCCTCCATGTATCTCTGCCAACAGCTTTTGTCCATCTTCCCGGTGAATACACTTCAATTTCACACCGTTGAGCCTTCTTCTGTACAGTGTGTTGTCGACAAACTGATACATACTTGACTGCCGGGCTACTCTTTCCGCTTCTTCTTGCTCTTCGGGAAGTTCTCCTGTCTGAAGGAAACGGACAATCTGTTGTGCCCATGCTGGAGCCTGCGGCTCGACAACAAGGACTAGAGGCACATATGCTGCTGCGGGAACATCCGCTTCTACGGCGAGAACCTGCGGCTCAGCCGGAGCTTGACATTCCCCGGCAAGCTTGCCGGAGCAAAACATGTCGGGAGCGTCTGCTTCAACGGAACAAACCCTAGGGCTTGCCGGAGCAGACTGCTCCTCAGCACCCTTGTTGTTGATCTTGGGGACCTTCTTGGCGGCGGCTTCGGGGAGTTCTGCCGGAAAGTTGTCACCAGAAATCAACTTCCTCTTCTTGCTCTGTCCAGTTGATGGTGTTACGGACGATTGAGTCAGCTTGAGCACAAAGATCCCTGGTTCCACAGGTAACTTAAATGCGGCGCACTTCGACAGGCCATCTGCAATGTCGTTCTGAGCTCTTGGAGCATGTTCCATCTGTAGGCCGTCAAAGTGCTCTTCTAGCTTTCTCACTTCGTCAACGTAAGCTTCCATCAACGGACTCTGATAACTCTTGTTTGCTTGGCGGACGACAAGCTGCGAGTCACCCCTGACAATGAGCTTCTTAATCCCAAGGTCTGCTGCGATCCTGAGACCGGCAAGCAAACCTTCATACTCTGCAGTATTGTTCGTTGCTTGCTCCTTGGGAAAGTGCATCTGGATACGTACTTGAGGTGCTCTCCAGTGGGCGCAACAAGTAGCACGCCGGCACCGGCGCCTTGCAGCGAGAAGGCACCATCAAAGTACATCAGCCACTCTTTGCTTGCTTCCTTGACGGGGATGCTCATCTCTGGAATTTCTTCATTTGGTGTTGGCGTCCATTCTGCTATGAATTCCGCCAATGCTCTGCTTTGGATAGTTGAAGTGCTCTCAAATTTAAAGCCAAAGCTTGACAGTTCCAGTGCCCACTCGACAATCCTGCCTGTTGCTTCTGGATTCTGCAGTATCCTCTTCAGTGGAAAACGAGTGACAACTATGATCTCATGCGCTTGGAAGTAATGGCGTAGCTTTCTCGAGGCCATGAGAAGGCCGAAAAGCAACTTCTGCACACCAGAGTACCTTGACCTAGCCCCCTGCAGAAGGGAACTGACAAAGTAAACTGGGTGCTGCACCATTTTCTTCTGTATTTCCTCATGTGTCTGCGCAGATCCATCCTTGATGGGACCAGAGCTTGTCGGCGAAGTCCCATGCTTTTCGCTGGATGCATCTGCCGTGGTTGCTGGCTCATCATCCGCCTCCCTCTCCGCTACTAACGCAGCACTAACCACTTGATTGGTTGCCGCTAAATATAGCAGCAACTTCTCTTGTGGCTTAGGTGCGACAAGTATTGGAGTGGATGACAGGTATCTCTTTAAGTCCTGCAGCGCAGCCTCCGCTTCCGGAGTCCATTTCATTGGACCTGCCTTTTTCAATATTTTGAAAAATGGCAGGGCGCGCTCAGCAGACTTAGAGATAAACCTGCTGAGAGCAGCCACGCAACCGGCAAGTCTTCATACATCCTTGACGCGCTTTGGTGCTTCGATCTGCTCAATGGTCTTGATCTTGTCGGGATTGGCTTCAATTCCCCGCTGAGACACGAAGAACCCGAGAAGCTTGCCGGAGGGGACTCCAAACACACACTTCTCGGGGTTAAGCTTGAGGTTGATCTTGCGCAGATTTGCAAAGGTTTCGTCTAAATCTTGACTCAGAGTTGCCTTGTCCTTGTTCTTGACCACTATGTCATCCATGTAGGCTTCCGCATTTCTGTGCATTTGTGTCTCCAAAGCGTCATGGACTACTCTTGCAAATGTTGAACCAACATTCTTTAAACCGAAAGGCATCCGTACGAAACAGTATGTGCCACATGGAGTGATGAATGCGGTCTTCTCCTCATCCTCTTCTACCATGAAGATCTGATGGTATCCTGAGTATGCGTCAAGAAATGAAAGCAAGTCACATCCGGCCGTGGAGTCAACAATCTGGTCAATGCGCGGCAAGGGAAATGGGTCTTTGGTACAAGCTTTATTAACATCGGTAAAGTCGATACAAAGCCTCCATTTCCCGTTTGCCTTGCGCACGACTACAGGATTGGCTAACCACGTAGGATGGAGCACTCCTCTGACAAGGCATGCTGCTTCCAATTTCTTGATTTCTTCTGCGATGAATTCTTGGCGCTCCACTGCTTGTTTCCTGACTTTCTGCTTGACGGGCCGCGCATGAGGACAGACGGCAAGGTGGTGCTCAATTACTTTCCTGGGAACACCGGGGATGTCAGACGGTTGCCACGCAAACACGTCGACGTTCGCCCACAGGAAAGCAACGAGCGCACTTTCCTATTTAGGGTCGAGAGTGGCACTGATGGTGAAGGTACCACCAGTGCCGTCCTCCTTGGCGGACACCTTCTTGGTCTCTGGTGGGGCTGCCATTGTCTTCTCACGCTTGCCGGTGGAGCTCGATGGTGCGTCCTCGATGGTAGCGCAACACTCCGAAGAGGTGCGCTTGCCGGAGTGGGCATCAGAGCTCTTGCCGGACTTGGTCTTCTTCTTCCCCCCGGGAGCTTCAACGGCAAGCAACTTGCAATCTGCTGCGGCTGCTGCTTCCCGGTAGATCTTGTCAGTGCAGATAAGAGCATCCTTCTTGTCGCCAGGGACAGAGATTACACTCATCGGGCCTGGCATCTTCAGCATGTTGTATGCGTAGTGAGAGGCTGCCATGAACTTGGCGAGTGCTGGATGGCCGAGTATCCCATTGTAAGGCAATGGAAAATCAGCAACGTCAAAAGTGACCCTCTCAGTCCTGAAGTTCAACTCGCTGCCAAATGTTACCGGCAACGTGATCTTCCCTTTCGGCTTGCTCCTTCCCGGATTGATTCCTTGGAATGTGCCGGTCTCTTCGAGCTCGCTGTCAGGGATCTGGAGTTTCTGGAGTACCGCGGAGGAGATCAGGTTCAAGCCGGCCCCGCCGTCAACTAGCATCTTAGTGACCTTGAGGTTGCGGATAGTTGGTGAAACCAACATCGGCAAGCACCCGACCGCAGTTATGCGATTAGGGTGGTCCTCAATATCAAAGATGATAGGCGTGCTGGACCATTTCAGAGGCTTGCGTGACTCGACGGGTGGTTCTGCCGCATTGACTTCCCGCACCCACTGCTTGAGCTGGCGGTGTGAAGTATGCAGAGAAGCACCGCCATCAACGCACAGGACCTCTGTAGCTTTATGGAACTCCTGCTCATCGGCCTCGTCATCATCCATATCTTCATCGTCGTCGTCATCTTCATCCTTGTCGCGGCCGCGGGGAGGCCTGTCTCCTTGCCGCTGCTTGGCCTTGCCGCGGCGTCCTCCCCGGCCGGGACATTTCTTGCCGGATCCTCCAGTACCTTCTTGGGCCTTCTCCTTGTCGCGCCGCTCGTACTCAGCCTTTTGCTGCTCGACAAGCTGCTTGACCTTCTTGCAGCTTTGGAGATCATGGCCCTTGGTGCGGTGGATCTTGCAGTACTGCTTGTTGTTGCCGTCCTGCTTGTCGGCGACCGCCACAGCTTCGGCTTCCTTGGTGCCACCTCCGTTGCCGGACTGCTCAACAGCTAGCACATCTTTGCCTTTCTTTTTCCTGTTGTTCCACCGCCGGTTTTTCTTTGCCGGGGCAGCATCCTCGCTGTCAGATCCCCCTGCTCCTGTATTCTCTCCGGGGAGTTTCCTCCCTTCCTCAGCACGCGCACACTTGTCGGCCAGGACATATAGCTCACTGACGTCTCTGATCTTGCACATCGCCATCTCCTCTCGCATCCTGCAGTTACGCACGTTCTGATGGAACGCGCTGATGACCGCGGCAGGGTGGACATCTGGGATGTTGTGCTGTATGCGGCTGAATCTCTGAATGAACTTGCGCAGGGACTCTCCTTCCTTTTGGGCGAGCAGATGAAGGTCGCTCTCTTGACCATCAGGTTTGTGGCCGCCTGTAAAGGCGCCGACAAACTGATGGCATAGGTCTGCCCAGGAGGATATGGAGTTGTCCGGCAAGTGCATGAGCCAGGACCTGACATTGGGCTTGAGCACCAGCTGGAAGTAGTTGGCAAGGATCTTGTCGTCTCGTCCCCCAGCAGCTTGCACTGCAATGGTGTAGATGCTGAGGAACTCCGACGAATGCGACTTGCCATCGTACTTCTCTGGTACGTCTGGCTTGAAATTCTTCGTACTGGGCCACTGGACTTGCCGCAGCTCACGAGTGAACGCAGGGCAACCTACCGCATACGGCAAGTCGCCTGGTTCCCCTGGCGCATGCATGTCGATAGAGGGCCCTGCGCACTGGTCTGATTGACGCCGCGCTTCTCTTTGACGCTCGATGCGAGTACGAGCGTCTTCTTGCTATCGTTCGTGAAGAACTTGGCGCTGATCGCGACGAGCTCGTGGATCTGATGACGCGGTGGAGTCGTTGTCGAGGTTGACCCGGCGAGTCGGCGATCTTGGCCTTCGGGGTGGAGAGTGCATGGTGGTTGCACCCCCACCGGTTTTGTCGCCACCGGCCTGTGCCTGGCAGTCTTGCCGCGGCTGCGATGCATTCGGCTGCCGTGGAGTGTCGTCGTTGGCGAAGCCGATGAGACTCTGAATGGTGGCCCTCCATTCGTCGATCTTGTCCGCCGTTGGAGGGTAATCCAGGAGCAGTTGAGCTCGTGCCAGAGCTTCTACTGGAGTAGAGGGTGGCAGTGGCGAACGGTGCGAGGAGCGGGATATGCTTGGACTTCTAACTATGTTAGAAGGAGCAGCATCCCGTCCAGGCGACCGTGTCTTGCTCGTGCCAGCATGTTGGCACGCATGCTGGTCTTGAGCATCCCGAGATCCACCAGCTCGATCTCGGTCCAACGAACGTATGGTACCACGAGTACCATGACGTTGTTGGTCCCGCACCTCCTGAGATGGACGCGGTGCATGTACGGACGCCGAGGTTTGTGCAGCCTTGTCCTTGGACCTGGCAGCACCGTGTGCTCCCTCGTCGACGCCCGTTCTTCCACCGGCGTCTACCCCACCACCCGTTTGCTCTGGCGGCGGTGGGATCGACATGGACGGAGCAGCCACCTCCGAAGCCTTCTTCTTCGGTGGCATGTCGATGAAGATGATGAAGATCTAGCTCGCGTGAATGCCGGATCAGGTTCACACAACCTCGACGCCCCTACCTGGCGCGCCAAAGATGTCGTGGGAACGAACACCTATGGGGCCGGTGGACTGGGCCCCTTTCGATTCGGCGGGGGGCGGAGATCGCACGAAGAGTAGATCGAGGCGAAGCACACGAGCGGTTTACCCAGCTTCGGAGCTCTCCGGAGAGATAATACTCCTACTACTGCATGTCTGATGGTATTGTGTTCTTGCTCGAGAGCGCTGGGTGCTACAGTACACAAAAGCTGCTAACGAGACCGAGCGTGAGTGTTTTCTGGCTTCGAACCCCCCTCTATGTTGCGCATGGGCCTCCTTTTATATGCTCAAGGGGTCACCGATAGGTGGCAACGTAGGCAAGGGTAAAACTGGAAAGGAATTGCGGTTGGTACAACTACTTGTACAGTGTATCCTACCTAACCCTGATGGCAGGGGACAAAGGCATTAAATGCCCGTCTGTGTCGCCCAAACAGTGCAAAAAAGGGACCGTCAGGGACGCCACCGCTCACCACGATGGCAATCTTGTCAGCGTCGCTCGCCACCTCGCACCGCTGGCTGCATGGCCTCTCGCCACGCGCACCTGGAAAGGCCTCAGGGCGACACGTTGGTAGATGTGCTGGAGCGCGGGCGCAGAGTGGTAGCTTGCCGCGGCAAGCGGCTTGCCGCGGTCATTGTCTTGTTGCGTCCGGAAGCTTGTCGCTCACCGGGCCTTGCCGGGACGCGTGGCGCGTCGCGGCAAGTTCCTTGAGATGCCTCGGTTGGCCTTCCCGGCAAGCTCCTCTTGCCGGGGTCTTGTCTCCTTGGCTTAAAACACTTTGTTCTTGAATGGCTCCAAAGGAACCACGGAGGATCTTGGCGGTCACCCGGCAAGCCTTGCCGCGGGGCGCTGCGACTGCCCGTGCGCAAGTTCGGGATACTAGGGTACCCCTACTCTAGTACACCGGCAGTAGTCCACATCATCCATCTTAGTTCGAGTATGCCATTTCTTCAAGCTATTTCAAACGATTGTTGTGAATTGCCTTAGGTTGGTATAAAGAGTTTCAATGATCTCTGAATCAAAAGTAATTCTTTTTGCCACTTAAGGGAATAGCTCTTCGAGTCACCTTCCCTGAGGTGCTCCGTTTTTGGAATCATGGAAATTTCCCTCGCTACTTTGAAACCCTCGTCAAATTGTTTCTTCTGTCGCTCCTGATGTATATGTTGCCTCTCAGCTCCAAAGATGTTTCTATGTCTCATTCTGTGAGTTGATCTTGTGATCATTAAGATGATCCTAAATTGCTCGGACCCCAAGAAGACTGATTCTTCTAAAATCCTCTCTTTCTTCTTGTTGTCATGTTGGTTGTAGTTCTCAAAGCAAGAAGTCGAGATCAAGGTGATGCAATGAGTCAATACCCTCGAGAAAGATATTTGGATCGTGAAGACCGTGATAGTTTGTGCCCCCTCTGTCTTCTTACCTCACGTCTTGAATCTCGGGACGAGATTCTTGTTTAGTGGGGGTGAGTTGTCACATCCCTAATTCTGGTCTGACCTATGCTAGCTTCCATGTGAGCATCATGTTTAAATTTAAATGAAACTTGAATTGAGGAATTTTCAAAGCCTCAGAAAACCTCTAAAAATAACCAACATTTAAATCTTCTCAAATGAGTCCAAGAAATTGTTCCTGTTATTCTATAGAAATTTTGGTAAGAGATAAAATTCAAACCAATATTTTTGGAGTCACAGAAATATTTATTTTGGCCATTTGAATTAATCCAATAACTATTTGCTTTGGATTTATATTTAATATATATTAAATATGACTCCAATAATTCTGGAAGTTTGTGAGTGGCTTTGTATATATTTTAGCAAGCCATATGATAACCTACATAATTTATTAAAATGATTTAGTTGCTAAACTAAATCAATACAGAGGAAGAAAAATAGAAAACAGAAACAAATAAAAGACAGAGAGAATCCTACCTGGCCTCACCTGGCAGCCCAGCTGGCCCAGCCCCTCCAGCTGGCCCAGCCCACTGGCCGAAGCGGTCGTCTTCGACCTCTGCCAGTAGGCAGAGGCATGTCGACGTACGCGCGCCCGAGGCCTCCACCTCCTGCTTGCTTGCCGCCCTCCCTCCGACGCGCCTAGAGGCACCACACAGCCCCCCTGGTCCCTCTCGCTCACTCCCTCGAACTCATCCCCCTCCTCTATTCTCTCTCTCGCATGCGTCCAAAAGCGACCGCCGCCGCCGCTCACTGCCGCCGAGTCCAAAGCCACCCCCTCAACCTTCCGCCATGTCCAGAGGCTCCGCAGCGTCTTCATCTTCGTCTCCGACGAGCCAAGCGACGCCGGACACCCCCGCAGCACCACCTCCGTCGCCTTCTTCAACCTCGGACGACCGAGATCGCCGACTCCGATTCACCGACGTCAGCGCCTCCCCGAGCCCACTGGCCTGCTCTGCGAGTTCACCGTGAGCACCGGCATCTTTCCCCTCTCTTCTACTTTCCGTCTAAGCGCCCTAACTAACTTCACCGCTGAGCCCGCGAGCACATCGCCGCCGGCCATGGCGCCGCCGCGGCAACAGCCGCTGCCGCTCGCGTCCGAGCCCATCAGTGCGCTCAGCACACTCCCAGAAGCCGAGCACACCCACCAGATCGTCCTCCCGTACGTAGTAGCGCTGAACCCGACTGCTCCCGTGCTTCGGCCGCCGCCAAACCTCGACGCCGGCATAGTTCCCGGCCACACCGGCTCCAACCAGTGGCACCACTAGATGCGGCGCACTCCCAGGAGTCGAGCAAGCCTAGCCGCGCGTCGAACCCTCGCCGGAGGGCGATTTCCGAAGATCTCCGCCGCGGTTTGTGTCATCGGCGGCTAAACGCCGGTGGGTTGACGTGGCTACGTCATTAGCTGCTAATGACGCCACTAATTAACCCCCTGACCCACTTACACATGGGCCCCACACGTTTAATTAACCAGCTAACGAAATTAGTTAGAACTAATCCAACTCGACTGGACCCACGCGTCAGCATTGACTTTGCTGACGTGGCCGTTGACCGGTCCCACCTGTCAGTGAGCTAAACAGCCCTATGTCACTGACGTGTGGCCCCCACACATCAGGTTTGACCTGGACCATCGCCTTTGACCTGCTGATGTCACCACGACATCATGCTGATGCAATAACTAATTACTGGAATTTTTCTTATACAGGAAATTCCAGAAAATAACCAAAACTTCTAAAAATCATAGTAAATCAACCGTAGCTCCAAATCAAACAAATTATATATGAAAAATGATCAGAAAAATTCAATCTATCCATCTGTACTAGTTTCATGCATGTTAGAACACTTTAACCTTGCTGTTTAGATGAAACAAGTTAATGCACTAATATAACCTCTTAAAATGGGTTTGCATTTGAATCTTTGGTTCAAATGGACTCATCTCAATCTGTTCTAGCTTGCATTAGCCAAAAAACATTCACATTGCCATGTCATAGCATGCACCATATTGTGCATTGCATTGATCGTGTTTCTTCTCTGTTTGCCGGTGTCGTTTCCCCTCGGTAGACGTTGTACCGACGTTATGATCATTGACACTGATGAAGACTCAATGCTATCTTCAGAAGTGCCAGGCAAGCAAAACCCCCTTGTTCATTCTGATACAATCCCACTCTCTCGCTCCTGCTCTCTTTTACTGCATTAGGACAACAACGATTCATCTGTTACTTGCTGCAGTAGTTGAACCCCTTATCCTCTGCATGACCTGTCATTGCCACAGTAAATAGATGAAACCCACTAGCATGAGTAGGAGTTGTTTGAGCCCTGTTGTGCCTACTCATTCATGTTTGTTTGACATGCCTGCTATTGCTTAGAGTTGAGTCAGGTCTGATTCATCAAGGATGAATCAGAGGTGTGTGAACATGTCCTACTGTGTGTGAGCTAAGTGTGTGAACACGATTTGGTAAAGGTAGCGGTGAGAGGCCATGTAGGAGTACATGGTGGGTTTTCTCATTGAGGCCGTCCTTAGGAACTGAGTTCTGTGTTTGTGATCCATGATTCAGCTACTACCATGCATTGGGCCCTAAAATATGACCCCGCTCGACTTCTTAATCACCCTAGTTCTCTGTCCAGGAGTTGCAAGTAGTTTCTGGTGTTTGTAGACTACCGGAGGCCGTGGATAGCGCTGACCGTGGGGTGGGCTGTGATGCGGTAGGTACGTGGCCGGGTACACCGGGCACCCGTTAGGTGTCTCGGAACCCTGTTCACATTGTTCGGGGCCGTATGTGGAAACCTCGGCCGGACTCCCTGCGGATGGAACCTGAATAGGTGATAAACCTGGACTAGAGACTTAGGTGTTTAGGTAGGTCGTTGTCTACACCCATGTCAGCTTTCGCTTGAAGTCTGCCGAGCACATGTCGTGTGCAGACGCTAAGTGGTGGAAACATGTATGAAGAAGTACACCCCTGCAGGGTTATAAATGATCTATTCGAATAGTCGTGTCCGCGGTAAAGGACTTCTGGGTTGCCTATAACAGTTCATAGACAAGTGAAAGTGGATACTCTAAAATGCGCAAGATAAGCGTGAGTGCTATGGATGGCCTTCTCGTAGGGAGACGGGAGCGGATCCATAGTGGTGTATTGATATGGTGAATATGTGGACTCGTGTGCGCCACCTCAAATGAGTTACTTGCAGTAGTAGTTCAGGATAGCCACCGAGTCAAAGCTGGCTTGCTGCAGTTAAACTCCACCATCCCCTTTGTTGATAATGATGCATATGTAGTTAGTTCTGATGTAAGTCTTGCTGGGTACATTTCTACTCACGTTTGCCTATTTTATGTTTTTGCAGCGAGACTTCAGTCTCGCTAGTTGTTCCGCTTGGACTTCGACGTTTAGCTTGATACCTCAGCTACGATCTTGTGCCCTCGGCAGGATCTGGTAGATAGTCAGGCTTCTCAGCCTTTTTCTTTTGTAGATGTCTGTACTCAGACATGTTTGAGCTTCCGCTTGTGCATTGACTTGTATGTTCTGAATGTTGGGTCGTGAGGCCTATGTTTGTAATATATCGCTCCTCGGAGCCTATTGAATAAAATACTTGAGTTGTAGAGTCATGTTGTGATGCCATGTTGTATTTGCACATATAGAGCATATTGTGTATATGTTATTGAAATGCTTGGTATGTGTGGGATCTGACTATCTAGTTGTTTATCCTTAGTAGCCTCTCTTACCGGGAAATGTCTCCTAGTGCTTCCACTGAGCCTTGGTAGCTTGCTACTGCTCCGGAACACTTAGGCTGGCCGGCATGTGTCCTTCTTCGTTCCTGTGTCTGTCCCCTCGGGGAAATGTCAGGCGATGAATACCGGAGTCCTGTTAGCCCGCTACAGCCCGGTTCACCGGAGTCCTGCTAGCCCAGTGCTACAGCCTGGATTCACTCGCTGATGACCGACATGTTCGATGCTGGGTCATGGATGCCTGTCCCTGTAAGTTTGTGCCAGTTTGGGTTTACGACTAGCCATGTCAGCCCGGGCTCCTTATCATATGGATGCTAGCGACACTTTCATATACGTGTGCCAAAAGGCGCAAACGGTCCCGGGCAAAGGTAAGGCGACACCCGTGGGAATACCGTGCGCGAGACCGCAAAGTGATATGAGGTGTTACATGCTAGATCGATGTGGCATTGAGTTGGGGTCCTGACAGCTAGTCCCAAAAAATAGTGTAAAAAGTTGCCAAAAGTATATGAAAGTTGAATAATATTGGCATGGAATAATCAAAAATTATAGATACGACAGAGACGTATCATTTTCCATAACGTGTCTAACTCCTCTTGAAGTAGCCCAAGATACAAATTAATATTATTTCCTGGTTGTTTCGGCCCTTGAATAAGCATGCTCATGTGAATGTACTTTGATTTCATGCACAACCAGGGGGGAGGTTGTACATCCATACAAACACGGGCCATGTGCTATGGTTGGTGTTCTGGTTGCCAAACGGATTCATGTCATCGGTACACGCGCCGAGCATGATGTTCCTTGCATCACATTCAAAATACCGATAGAAGCTGTTCAATGCTCTCCACTGGCTTCCATCCTTGACGTGTCTCAACTTTGGATCATCTCCATCGTCGGGCTTCTTCCTCTCCGCGTGCCAGCGCATTAGCTCTGCTTCCTTGGGATCTACAAAATACCTCTGGAGACGGGGAGTGATTGGTAAGTACCATACCACTTTCTGGCGACATTTCTTCCCGGCCTTCTTGTATCGAGAAGCATTGCACACTGGACTACTTGTTTTTTCCGCGTGCTCCTTCCGATAAATTATGCAATCGTTGATGCATGCATGGTATCTAACGTGTGGCAGATCAAGAGGGCACACGATCTTCTTGGCCTCATCAACACTACTAGGACATAGATTACCCGCGGGAAGAACATCCTTTAGGTACTTGAGATGCTCATCGAGGCTAGTGTCGGTCCATTTGTTTTTAGCCTTCGTCTTCAGGAGTTGGAGCGTGAAACTCAAGTGGGTCATCTCAGGATTGCAACCATCATACAATGGAGTGTTCGAGTCTACCACAAATTGCTCCAGCTTAGCCTCCTGTCTAGAAGCAGCTCTCTCAGTACTCGTCTCCTTGCGAAGCAATGCTTGAACATGAGGGTCCCGCACGATTGAACTTAGTACCGACGAACTCTGCTGCGTGGAGTCCATGTCGTTCTCTCCGCCGCCATGTCTGGCCCCTTCTCTACCACCATGTCCGGCCTCTTCCCTGCCGCCATTATCGATCACCTCTTCGTCTTGCCCCGTGTCATCATTGCCTGCCCCGTCGGCATCCTCAACTTCGTCATCCTCATCTTCAATTATCCATCGAGTATAGCCATCCATGAAACCAGTCATGAGCAAGTGCGCTTCGACACGACCATCGTCGTGGGGGTTGACCCAAACTATTCCTTTGCATTTTCGACACGGACATAAAGCCTCTGTCCGGTTATTTTCTTTCATGTCCTGCACCGCCGACCGCAACCACCTGTCCACCATCGTTCCACTGACCATCGTCAACTCTGCACGGTAATAATAAACAAATTGATTATAAAAATGCATGCATGCATCAAAGTCATACAAAAATTCGGCATGACCTTCCTTAAAAATAGGACATACATAGATCTAGAGTTTGCCCGGAATTCGTCGAAACGGAAATAAATCGACATTTCGGCAAAACATAGGCAACTCAAAAGCACAATTTGGCATCAACTCATGCCACACACACAATTTCCATAAACATATCACACCCACATAAACATATTTCCATTTTGCAAAAGCATGAAATTTTAATCACCTCTATCTCGAGATCGAGCACACGGTGGAGATGATGATGTAGGGAGATCAAAAGTGCACAAAGCTCTTCTTGACAAAGATAGATCTAGTTAGGGGGAAAATAGGTCACTTAACTAAATGCTACATCTACCTAGCTACCTAATTTGGGAGGAGACAACTTCAACTAGTGGAGGGGGGAGGAAAAAGAGAAAGGAGATGCATTAATGGAGGTGGTGTAGTTAGGTAGGAGTAATGAAGAGAG